>NC_081411.1:443413360-443606360 GCF_030272615.1 Cryptomeria japonica | reverse complement strand
AGTATCAAAAAAGAGAGGAGGGAGAGATAGGGGAGAGAGAGAGGGGGGGGGAAGAGAGGAGTACAAAAGGGGAAAGGGAGAGATAAGGATTGAAAGGGGGAAAGGGATCTAGAGAGAGAGGAGGGGTTAACAAGGGATAGGGGACCTTTCCCCTTATAGACTCCTCTCTCCCCCTCCTTTTTCCCAACCCCTCTCCCTCCCTCTCTCTCTCTCTCTCCATTTTCCCTTCTCTCCCTTCTCTCCACCTCCCCCTTTTCCACCATCTCTCCCTTGTTGATACTTTTCATCTCCCCCTCTCCCCCTCCCTCTAATTACCCCCCCTCTCTCTCTCTATCCCTTCTAGACTCCTCTCTCTCCCCTCCCTTTCCCAACCCCTCTCCCTCTCCCCTTTCCTCTCTCTCACTCTCCCCATCCCCTTCTATCCCTTTCCCACCTCTTCAAGTCATTTCCCCTTATGGACTCCACTCTCCCCCATCCCTTTCCCAACTCCTCCCCCTCTCTCTTTTTTGATACTTCCATATCTCCCCATCTCCCTCTCCCCCTAATTACTCTCTCTCTCTCTAGGTCCCTTTCCCCCTTCTCCCCCTATCTCTCCCTCTCCCTTTTCCCTTCTCTCCCTATCTAGATCACTTTCCCCTTATCCCTTGTTAACCCCCCCCCCTCTCTCTCTCTCTCCTAAACAAGGTATCAGATATCAAATATTATCCAATATTTGATACCTCTGAGAAAGGTTGCCAACCAAATTATGAAAATATATTAGATGTTAGATAATATTCGATATCCAATACCTTTTATTTTTAATATATTAATAATATATATTATTATTTATATATATTAATATATATAATATATATATATATATTAATGTTATAATATTAATATATAATATATATTATGTATTATGTATTAATATTATATATTATATATTAATAAACATTGAAGAGACATTCTACAATCATTCACAATTGACTAATTTACAACCAAACACAACATCGTTAAAACCAAACCTTCGCTGATAGGAGTTAAGTTTCAAATTCAGCCATTATTGCAAGTAATTTGTTTTCTTCACACAAGTGTTTGTACATTAATGTATATTAATTAATTCACATCTACCTACCAAGAGTAAGTGCACATCATTCATTCAGAGAATATATTCATTAATGTGATGGTGGTTTTAATCCCTTTCAACACCCTGAAAAACCACATAATATAATATTATATAATATATAATATATTAATATATAAAAATAGGATATTCAATAATATCATATATCTGTAACCTGTAGATATATCCGATATCCATTACCTCTAACAAAAATTTTCAACCATGGTATTTGCCTCAAGATTGCTTTGGGATTTGGCTAGGACATGCCAAACCTAGAAAGTCAACACAAAAAACATGTTTGGGAGTTTTCCTTGCTTTTCAAGTTTGGCATGTCCTAGCCAAATCCCAAAGCAATCTCGAGACAAATACTCAATCAACCTCAAGTTTTGCATATAGTGTTTTGTTCATCCTTTCATAAGGATTAATTTGTTCGTTGTAACTATCAATTTGTGTGTGCAATAATATAGAATTCTCATGTTGTTATAGAGCATATTATCCTAAAACTTGATCTCTTTTGTGTGATAGGTGTTTTGCTTGCAGATTATTCTTGGCTACTATGGTTGTATCATCAACTTCTACATGGTATCAAAGCAAATCTATCAAGTTCTTTTCCATATGCTTGAGGGATCCAACCTTGGGTTATTTTCTATACATACATTGGGCTTAAACGAAGGTTGTCATCATGTTTGTAGTGTCCCAAAAACTATACATCGATTGCCATTTCATCAAAATTTGAGCAATTGAATTTTTGGGTGTTTTTTGTTGCAGGTAGAAAAATCAAGGCAAAATCTAGGGGTCATAAAAAATTTAGGCAATTTAGAGCAAATCAGAGGTCACCATCATGCTTATAAGTCCCAAAAACACTAAGATCATTTGCTCATTCATCAAAATTAGAGATTGAATTTTTATTCTAGGGTCTGGCCTTGTATCCAACAGTTTGAAGTGTGCTTCATCATTCCTGGGTACACCCTTTTATCCAGTGATCAGAAGTGTGCTCCATCTGATCTGGGTAAACCCTTTTATCCAATGGTTCAAATAGTGCTTCACAAGGTTCACCCTTTTATTTAGTGGTTTGAAGCATGCTTCTTCTAATTTGGTACACCCTTTTATCTAGCGGTTCAAACGGTTCTTTACATTGTTCACCCTTTTATCCAACAATGTAAAAGGTGCTTCATAGGGTTAAACCTTTTATCCAATGGTCCAAAGTGTGCTCTATATTTTCTATTTTTGAAAATATTCTATTTTTGGAAACCCTTCAAGCCCTCCAAACCCTAATTAACCTACTATTGGTTTTTTGGCCGTAACTTTGTCATACGGGCTTGAAATCACACAAACAATATATCATCAAAAAGTTAGTTCTAGCACCAATCCAAATCTATAGATGGTTTTTGTCAAATCATACACCAATTTTTCATACCAGACCTCCAAAGTTGGACTTTAGTTTTGCATTGTTGGGGGCCATATCTTACACATTCTGACTTCATTTTCCAAAAACCATTGTCAAAAATCTCTCAGTGTCCTCTATCCATATCTTAGTTCCTTTTTTACAAAATATTCATCAGGTACTTAGAGATATCAATCTGGTCCTTTTGAGTTCTTTTCTTGGAAAACATGCAAATCAATTAATTTTTTTATGATTCAATTAAAAAAAATTGGCATTGAGAGGATATATATTGTTGTATTAGTCTATTTGTGTACTTTTTTTTCATAATTTATCATGGATCCAAATCATATTGCTTCCCTCACCCCATTCAAGTACTATGGTTGGAAAAAAAATGGAGGTTCAGCTAAAGCGCTAGGGGTTATATAGAGTAATCATGGGTACAAAATTTGAGCCTGCAACTACTGTTGAGAAGGGGAAAGTGGTACAAGAGGTGTGATGAGGCTTTTGGGACATTATGCATGTCTATGCATATAGATATTATTTTTCATGTCGAGTCTTGCACCACACCAATCAGATCTAGACTACATTTGAGACCTTATTTGGGAAGCAAGATGCATTGAGGGATTTTTTGTTGGAGAATGAACTTATTGGCTTGAATCCTACATATTTTGGTAGCATCCAAGACTTCTTCACCAAACTCAAGTCTTTCAAATTATAGTTGAAGTAGTGAAAATTTGAGAAGGACTCTTAGTTGATTCTCTCTATCCTGGCCAAGCTTGGTCTTGATTATTCAATTTTTGTTTCTATATTTTATGCCATTAGAGATGCTCTTGGTACTAATTTCACCATGTATTCACTTGATAAGTTTTCTTCTCAACTCACTCGAGAGAAAACCAAGTTGGTTCATATTGGTCAATTGAAGTCTTCCAAATCACAGGCTCTTATTGCTTCTCAAGGTACCACAGATAAAAAGACTTCACATGGAAAAGGAAAAAAAATAGAAACAAAAGGATTCAAGTTACATGAGTAGCTCGAGGATAAATTATCAAATGATTCTTCAGTTTATTCTTCCTCTTCTAGGAGGTCATCATTGAAGAAGGATAAGTCAAAGTGTGCATATTGCACTAAGATAGGACATTACGAGCATCAATATTATGCAAAGAATATTTATGAGTTTATGCATCTTCTCCAAAATCAAAATATTTAGTCACCTTCATCTTGTACATTGTCATCTACCACTTCAAGCCCTAGACATTCTAGGTCATCTTCTATAGTACATGGTGAATACAAGATGAAGGGCCATACTCTCTTTGCATCCACACATTAGTCTATCAAGTGGCTTCTTGATTTAGGAGCCTCACATAATATAACATCATCAGAGGGTATATTCTCTTCTTTTGAGCATCATTCATTGCCACACATATTGATGGGTAATAACAATTACATGAGTGTCAATGGAAGTGTTTTTATTGAGGTTGATGGGGGCACATTCAATAATATTATTTGTGTTCATTCATTATCTTCAACCTCCTTTCTATCTACTAGATTAATCATAGCAGGACAAACAAGACAATTGATTTCACCCTTGATTTAATGCTAATCAAAGATTCGCATGGTAAGGAGATTGTTGCAATTGACAATGTTGATCATGCATTACAATTGTATGAGTTCTCTCATTTTTCTCCCATTGAGCATGTAGTTCCATTGACTGGTCTTATCTCTCATGCATCAAGAGATGATAGAAAATTTGAGGAGAGCTTTGTTCACTTGAACCTATGTGTGCTTCATTCATCCATAATGGTTCTTGAGACTTGTGTTGATCCTCCTCAACTTCCTACTTCAAACTTCAGTTCAGTTTAGCAGGTTGATTATTTCCTTCTAGATTTAGTAGAGTGGGACGAGTCATTTCTAGATATTATAAGGTTGTTTAATACATCACACACTCCAAACATTGGGGACATGATTGAGGATATTCCATTCCTCCTTGAAGGAAATTTGAGAATTCCTATCATCCCATTTCAGTGCTTTCAAAGGTTGTTCACTAGATATCTTTATAGTTGTTTGTATTTGCTTCAATTGATTTGGCATCTTTTGATTTCGATGGTTATACAATTGAGCAATCTTCCTTGGCACACATCATGAGATATTTACTTCCATCTCCTTTCATGGAGTTGTTTTAGCTTTGAACATTCACACTCAAGCCTTCATCTTCAACATTGGAGATTGTTCATTATGGGGGGGTGGGGGGTACATCGTCTCTTCTTTTCTCTACCATGGGGGGATCTTGATTTTACTTATGTGACAAATTCAATACTTGGGGGGAAATATTGAGTCCTTCATTCTTGTCACATGTACTAGGTAAGTGCACCAAGATGGTGAACAAAAAGGGGGGTATAAGTGGCCACTTTTTCTTCTTCTTCTGAAAACAGGTAAACCTGAACTTCAAAGAGATATTTGAAGGTCATGCACTCAAAAATAGGAGTTGAGAAAAGAATAAGAATTATAGTACTCTGAATCTAGTTTCTAAACTACTAATTTTTTTAAAAATTGGATAAGATTAAGAGGGTCAAACCTTTCATGCACGAAAAACTATTCCTAATTTTTTCAGAAAAACATAACATAGCTGTTTTTGTGCGCTGCACAAAATATATAGTTAGATTTAGTATTTTGCAAAACCCTTTGATAGGATGATAGGTAAGAGTGTGATATAGAAGTTTTGAATTTTTTTTATAATTTTTTGTTGAGTATTTTGTTTTTTTATGATTTTTTGAAGTGATCGCATCTTGAAAAACTTGGCACCTGTTCGTGCACTGGGCATAACTTGCATCGAAATAATAAAAAATGCAATTTTGTTTTTAAAAAGTGTATAGAATCTAGTGTAAAACAATAATATGCAATTTATTTTGAATTTGGTCAATTATATCAAACTTTATTAAAAAAATGGTGGACATATGTCTGTGAGGACTGTCAAGGCACTAATAAAGAAAATTAAAGTTTACTATACTAATGTTGTCCAAAAATAGAAAAATTTATATGGTAAAAAAACTAATATGTGTGAGATTATGGTGCTAATTTTAGAGATACCCACTTGATCATCTGTAAACCTGATGACGCCAAAGTCGATAAATCATGTTGGACGATGAAAAAAACGTGTAAAGGGACAAAAATGGGGGGAAAATGGGCTTGCAAGCCTTAGGGTCGTTTTCCAACCCTCTTACCAAGCCAAAATCCATATGGGTTTTGAAAAACAAAAAGTACTATTCATAGTTCTACATAACTCGTATGGGTTATGTAGAACTAAAACCACTATTTCGTGTTTCACAAAACTCGTACGGGTTGTGTAGAACTAAAACCATCATTTTGTGTTTCACAAAACCCGTATTGGTTATGAAGACATAATAATGTATGCTTGAAAACTTAGCATTTACTACACATATGTATAGACATACATATATAATATGTGTTTATGTATGTATATATGCATATCTATAATTATATATAGATATATGTATATATGTTTGTATACATGCATGTATCTCTTCTTTTCCTCTCTCTCTCATCTTCCTTCCCCCATCACCGTCTTTGTCTATTATGAGCCCTAGTTATCCTCCTTGAGTTCTATCTCATCTCTCTCCCTTTCACACTTCTCTCTGTTGATTCTCTCACCCTTTTCAACTTCTCATTCTCTCTCTACCTCATGTGTCTCACCCTCTCCTCCTTCTCCTACTCTCTCTCCCTATCCCATTCTCTCTCTCTCTCATTATCCTATCCTATTCTCACCCTCCCCACCTTCTATCTCTTTCTCTCCCCCTCCCTCTCCCTCTCTCCCCCTCTCCCTCCCCCTTCATTATCTTATCCTATTCTCTCTCTCCCCCTCCCCCTCTCTTTACCCTACTCTCTCTCTCTCATTTTACCAATCTCCCTCTCTCTCCCTCTCTCTCCCTCTCTCTCCCTCTCCCCCTCTCCTTATCCCCTTCTCTCTCTGTCTCTAACTCTCTCTCCACCCCCCTCTCCTTATCCTATTATATTCCTCTCTTCCTATCTCCTATTCTCTCTCTTACCCCCCTCTCCCCCTACTCTCTCTCTCTCTCTCCTTATCTTATTCTTTCCTTCTCTTCCTATCCCCTATTCTCTCTCTTACCCCCTCTCCTTTTCCCAATCTCCCTCTCTCTCCCTCTCCCTCTCCCCCTCTCCTTTTCCTAATCTATCTATCTCTCTCTCTCTCTCTCTCTCTCTCTCTCTCTCTCTCTCCTTATCTTATTCTTTCCTTCTCTTCCTATCCCCTATTCTCTCTCTTACCCCCTCTCCTTTTCCCAATCTCCCTCTCTCTCCCCCCTCTCGTTTTCCTAATCTCTCTCTCTCTCTCTCTCTCTCTCTCTCTCTCTCTCTCTCTCTCTCTCTCTCTCTCTCTCTCTCTCTCTCTCTCTCTCTCTCTCTCTCTCTCTCTCTCTCTCTCCTTCTCCCTCTCCCCCTCTCCTTTTCCTAATCTCCCTCTCTCTCCCTCTCCATCCATCCCCCCCTCTCTCTCTCTCTCTCTCCCCACTTCCTATTTGGTTCCTAGTTCTACATAACCCATATGGGTTATGTAGAACTAAGGCCAAAACTTGTAGTTCTACATAACCCATACGGGTTATGAGAAATTGCAAATGTTCACATTAAAGGTTTCCATAACCTGTACGGGTTATAGGAAAATATGAATATATTTTAGTCCCAACAACCTAAAAACTAGCATTGCAAGTTGTTTGAAGGCCCCATTTCTTTTGCACATGATTTTCTGGGATAGTAACAATCAGGTTTTCATATTTTCTGTCACTTTTGCTTTGAAATGATTGATTTGTCTCGTATATTGGATTGTTTTTGAAGTTATTTTATTATTGTTACTTTAGATTATAACAAAATGATGATCATTTGTTGTTTTTTTGCTTTGATCATGATTGATTTGTATTGTATTTTGGTTTTTTTTGAGGTTATTTTATTATTGTTACTTTAGATTATAATAAAATGATGATAATTTCTTGTTTTTTTGCTATTTGATTGTGGATTGTCATCATGATGTTATGTGTAGGACAATGGGGAAGAACAAGAGAGAAATAAATGAACAAAGAGAGGTAGCAAAGGAAAGGCAAAGGGAGCATATGAGGAGATTACGTGAAGGTACGCCATCTAATGCACCTAATGAAAGTGATGAATATTCAATAATTGAAATTGGTATGATGAATGCACCAAATCAAAATGATCAACATACACCAATTCAAATGCGTATGATGAATGCACCTAATGAATGCAATGAACATACACCATTTGAAAATGATTCGGTGAATGCACATGTTAATGAAATTGAAGAAGATATACCATTTGAATTTGATGTGATCAATGCACATAATGCACCTAATAAAAATGAAGAGCATGCACTACTCTTAACACCTCTTGGGGAAATTCATAGAAAAACAAAGTTCCTAATAGATATTGATGAAAATATTGTGAAGCCAATGCATGATAAAATTTCTGAAAGAACTTGTAGAAGAACGGTTAGAAGAATTTGGAATAACTATTTTGAAAACTTAAATCAAAGTGGAAGATGCCAATTAGTTGTTGAAATTATTAAAAATCTGAAATTTAGAGATAATGAAAATTTGGGGTTAAGAACATCCGAAAATAATAGTGAAAGAACCATTGTGTGAAATATGTTTGACGCATACCAAGCCATTGGTTGGAAATCATGCACTAAAGATGCTAATGTTACTCATCGTGTCCTCACAGGAAATGATTCAATATCGTTTAATAAGCAAAACAAGCAAGTCATTAAGGATAAGTAGAACCACATTACACTATGCCTTAGAGAGGCGAGAGAAAATTGAGGATCCTAACAATAATTCTCTTTGGGCATTCTCAGGTAGACTCCCATGCAAGGACAAGGTTGTTGTTGATGCACTAAGAATGTTAATTGAGAAATATTGGCATGAAAACACAAGGGTTTCACCCAACCAAAGATATGTTGTTAGAAGGCAAATTGGAATTAGTAATTGCGAGCTACATCCAAAACACTATTTAGATACAACTCAAACACAATTTTATGAAAGGTTTCTTCAAAGATTTCCTCAGATTAAAATTAGTCAAATATTTTTTGAGATGACAAAATAATTTTATGTTAAGATTAATCATGCATGTACTACATGTTGTTATAGGGTCCATGTTGAATTTTCCATGCATTATGATATTTATCGCTATATATGTTGTACTTTGCACACTAACAATGTTTTTCAAGAATGTGGTCTACTAGAACCTCCTAAGTCACCGAGATAATTTATTTCAAGCGTACTATGTAGACGAGATGACATGTGCATTTACTATAAGATGATGTGTTTGAGAGGTTTTTGTCCTACATGTGGCGGTTTGCAACAGTTGCATAGATGCCTACATCTGGATAGCACACATGAAATTGGTAAGGAACTAGTTTCTATTGGAAAGTACAATTCAGTAACATATGGTGTTAAAGATGGAAAAGAATTAAAGAGGTGCGAGTTAGTGAAAAGGGATATATGCATAGCTGATTTTATGAAGATATTTCAAGAGAAACTAGTGTATGAGTACATAGGTCACACACATAGAGCTAGGTGGTTAGATGAGCAATTCAAGTTGTGTAAGGACACTTTCCCCCTCGGCACTATTGTCTCTGTTGTTGATTTTGCTGAGAATTATTCACGAAAGCTGCAAAATGAAGTACAATCTATGTATTACCACTCTACACAAGTTACAATTTTTGTACACATAGCATTCATACATGCACATGATAGCACCAAGGAGGAGAAAAAGGTTATAAGAGAATATCACTTCTATATCAGTGATGATCGTACTCATTTCTCAGAGTTTGTGCAAGGATGCTTTACAATCTTCTATGATAGTTTAAGGGAAAGAGTATAAGATACAACCAACACTTAATATGGTCGGACAATTGCATCGCACAATTCAAGAATGCAAGGATGTTCTACTGGTTGACTAGGATGCAAGTGACAAGTGGTGTGCACCATTTTTGGAATTTCATTGAGGTAGGGCATGGAAAGGGAGAGCATGATGGTGTGGGAGCATGTGTGAAAAGAGCTCTTACCAAAGAGGAATTGAAGTACAAAGGTGGTGTAATGTTAATAGATGCAGAAACAATTATGCAATGGTGTAACTCTATGATGGGACCAGGTAATGCAGGTAAGTCTATGGTTTCTAGATATTTTTGGTTAATACGTGAATCTAACATTGAAAACTATCTAGATTGTTGTACACTTACAAGATCAAGTGACATGCATTCATTTAGAAGTTCAAATGCAACATCACTAGTCATTTATACTAGACAAATTGCATGCTTTTGCTCTTCGTGTATGCATTTTGTGTGGGATGAATGTGAATCAAAAGAGTGGGTTGACCAATGGTCTTGTAGACCTTTGCAAACCCTAGATACATATCAACTTCCTAGAGCACTACAAATGAACTAGATTGAAGCATCAGTGTATTTTGACCATGTATCATACATAGTTGAACCAGGTAAAGGGTTGCAATTTGCTACTTGGGTAAAATCAATTTTAAGCTCAATTTATTAGTATTAACTTCAACTAATTTTGGTATTAACTTATATCCTTCTATTAAATGCAAGTCATGTATATGCAGTTATTGCGGATGAGAACAACGAAGAAGGAACATATTACTTTTTGTGTCGTTGTTTTGAGGCAAAAAAGAAATTGACTTTTACAGTGGTTGATGGAGAGGGTATTGAGTACCCAATAAGATCCATTGTTGTGAAAGGGACATGGCTTAGAAGGTACTGTTGTTGTATCGAGTTGTATTGAGACCTCTTAAACTCATTTATTTATCAGTTGTTGTATTGATTTTGGCATTAAATTATCCTTCTATAAAATGCAGGTACCCTTTCAAAAATTCTAATGCCTGGTTGTTTGAGGACTTTGAGACACATAGACATATTCTTCATTACTCAAACCTTCTTGTTGCAACAAATATTCATTTGATTAAATATCATGGTAGATCTCTTAACAAGGATTTGTGGAAAGTTCATGAATCTAACCACAAGGAAATACTTGAGACAATAAGGGTTAGAGCTGATCCAGAAGGTTCACTTGATTGATTTTGGGCCATCTAGAAGAATAATTCTACAATATGGTAGAATAATTTTGAGAAATTTGTATATATCTTTTGTGAAACATTGTAACTTTGCTTTTTTGGATGTGCTCTACATGCATATGAGCTATAATACGCATATGAGTTGTAATGTGCATATGTAGATGCCAAATTTTGTATATAAAAATATCAATGAGTTGTAATGTGCATATTTAGATGCTAAATTTTGTATAAAAAAACAACAATGAGTTGTAATGTGCATATCTAGATGCTAAATTTTGTATATTAAAAAAAACAATGAGTTGTAATTTGCATATTTAGATACAAAATTTTGTAAATATAAATAGTAATGAGCTTGATCATCTATATTAGATGCAATATTTTATATATAAAAGTGCCCATGGGGCTGATTTGCAAATTTTGAGAGCCCAAATTTGTACCATTTGATTATAAATACATTTGTAATAGATTTGTACCATTTGATTATAAATTTGTATTATTTGATTATAAATAACTATGTCTAATTCTAACATATGTTAAATAACTTGCAAATGGGTATTTGAATATGCTATTTTTTTTCCAAGTGTTTTGGGAAAGTTTTGAGTTATTGTTGAATTACCCAATTTGAAGGGCTAGTAGGAATAAACCTCCTAAGTGTAGTTTTGTGTATTGGGAAGTGAAGCAGTCAACTTGGGCATGTGAAACCTTGTGTCAAGGTTTCATAGGTGTGTTAAACCCCTGAGTTATGTTTGGTTAAGCCGTTGAAGTTGAAAACCCCATTTGAGTGGTTGGGTGATGCCTTGAGAGTGCATTGAGACAAGGTGTGAAAGGGTGAGAAACCTAGTATTGGATGATTGGAGTTTGATTGGTGAGAAAACCGACCATCTGAACATGCTCGCGTAGATGGCTCGTTCCCACCGCGAGCCAAAAGAAAGATGCACTATTTTGCCACCTTTCACTGATGGTCTTTGATAGTTTTTGATGCGATAGAAAAAAATCTCACCACAAGAAAATGGAATCAAGTTGTTCAAAACTGAGAGAGGATTTTTTAGGCAGTGACAACACGAACCCTTTGGTTCAAAGGACACATCAATAAGTACCACGGTCTCTGAGTTACACGACGTCAAAGTTTGACCGTTTTTTCCACTTTGAGCGCTCAAGGGAAAACGTCGCTATGAGGTGGCTCAAAATGATCAGACATCTTGGGGAGAAAGAAAAGGGCACACCTAGTGTAAAATCGACCACCTGGATGCGCTCGTGCTGATGATTCATTCCCATGACAAGCAGAATGAAAGATGCACTATTTTGCCAACTCTCACTGACAGTTTTTGATGTGACAGAAAAAATCTCACCACAAGAAAACGGAATTGAGTTGTTCGAAACCAAGAGAGGCTTTTTTAGGAAGTAACAACATGACCTCATAGGTTTGAATGAATCATCCATAATTGCCATGGTCTCTGCGCTACGCAACATTAAAGTTTGATCATTTTTCCACTTTGAGCTCTCAAGGGAAAGTGTCGCTACGAGGTGGCTCAAAACAATCAGATGTCTAAGGGAGTGACACAAGGGTACACCTAATGTATACCCAACCACCCAGATGCGCCCACACTGATGGTTCGTTACCACGACGAGTAGAACGAAGATTCACTATTTTGCCACCTCTCACTGATGGTTTTTGATGTGATAGAAAAAATATCACCACAAGAAAATGGAATCGAGTTGTCCGAAACCAAGAGAGGATTTTTTAGGTAGAGAAAACATGATCCTGTAGGTTTGAATGACTCCTCCATAAGTGCCACAGTCTTCAAGTTACGCGACATCAAAGTTTGACCATTTTTTCAACTTTGAGCTCTCAAGGGAAAGCGTCTCTACGAGGTGGCTCAAAATGATCGAACGTCTAAGGGAGCTAGAAAAGGGAACACCTAATGTAAACAAAGCTACCCAGACACACTCATGTTGATGGTTTGTTCCCACAATGAGTAGAACAAAAGATGCACTATTTTGCCACCTCTCACTAACGGTTTTTGATGTGACAAAAAATCTCACCACAAGAAAATAGAATCGAGTTGTCCGAAACCGAGAGAGTATTTTTTAGGAAGTGACAAAATAACCCTATAGGTTCAAACAAATCATCCATAAGTGCCATGGTCTCCGAGTTACGCGACGTCAAAGTTTGACCATTTTTTCCACTTTTAGTGCTCAAGGGAAAACATCGCTACGAGGTGGCTCAGAATGATCAGACGTCTTGGGGAGAGATACAAGGGCACACCTAGAGTAAACCTGACCACCTGAATGCGCTCGTGCTGACGGTTCATTCCCACGACAAGCATAACGAAAGATGCACTATTTTGCCACCTCTCATTGACGATTTTTGATGCGACAAAAAATATCTCACCACAAGAAAATGGAATCAAGTTGTCCGAAAATGAGAGAGGCTTTTTTAGGAAGAGACAACATGACCCCATAGGTTCAAACTAATCATCCATAAGTGCCACGTTCTCTGAGTTATGCGATGACAAAGTTTGACCATTTTTTCCACTTTGAGCGCTCAAGTGAAAGCATCACTACGAGGTGGCTCAGAATGATTAGACATCTTGGGGAGTGATACAAGGGCACACATAGAATAAAACCGGCCACCCGGATGCGCTTGCATTGACGGTTCATTCCCATGATGAGCAGAACGAAAGATGCACTATTTTGCCACTTCTCACTATTGATTTTTGATGCGACAAAAAAAAATCTCACAACAAGAAAAAAGAATCGAGTTGTCCGAAACTGAGAGAGGATTTTTTAGGAAGAAACAACATGACCCCATAGGTTCAAACATATCATCCATAAGTTCCACGGTCTTCGAGTTACGCGACGTCAAAGTTTGACCATTTTTTCCACTTTGAGCACTCAAGGGAAAACGTCGCTACGAGGTGGCTTAGAATGATCAAACGTCTTGGGGAGAGAGATAAGGGAACACCTAGTGTAAACTCAGACACTTGGATGCGCTCGCACTGACAGTTTGTTCCCACGATGATAAGAACGAAAGATGCACTATTTTTCCATGTCTCACTGACAGTTTTTGATGGTTTTTGATGAAAGAAGAGATAATTGGTTTGATTTGATGTTAAAATGATTGCTTCAACTCTTCTTTTATAGGTGATATGGATGAATAGGTGTGTCTCTTACCCTAAGGCCGATTTGTTATGGAATAAAATTTAAATGAAAACCTTACCTAAGCCGACTCATCCTTTGATAAATTTCAAATGTGCTTTGTGACTCAAATCTTGTCTTAATTGTTTCTTGAAATGATGAACTTCGCTCCATAAGCATGAGTTTATGAAATAATAATTTCACTCCAATCTCTTCATGCACGAAGGACTCAGCAAATTCACTCAATCAAAATACACAATATCAGCATTATCGGTGTCCGCACTTGGGTATGTGGGTATACACAATATGAGCAATAGATAGTTTAAAAGTATACGCCATATGAGTTACAAGTAATGAACAAATTGGATCACATTTCAAGACATATACACAATGAACAAGTTTGATCACATTTCAATAGCAAATAACTAAGTTTCAAGAATATCAATTTTCATATATATCAATGAACAAATTGGATCGAATACCAAGTTTCATATATATCAAAATGAACAATAATCGTGTACATATCAAAAAATGGCATAGATGCCAAATCAATAATAGTTACAAAAATGTGGTATGTTCCATGTCTGTCAAAGTCGATATATACATATGCAAATGTCAAATATATAAAAAAATTGGTCATTCAATGACCACAACTATAACTATATGTCTCTATTGGTATCTATGAATGTGGTGGATCATCAAAATCGAGCCTCTTCGAAGCAGTACGTGGCTCTGCAGGTGGCTGCACAAGGACAATTCAAATGTCAAATCAGATATATTTTCTCAATATAACATCAAATAACTAAATACTGAACTCTAAATTGTTTGAAGTTGAAATGTTGATTACCTCATCTTTGTCTTCTGCAATTGGGTGAGGCTGAGGATCCGTGGGATGTCCTGAATGGGGCTGTAACTAGTAAAACAACATTAATACAAGTTAATAACATATATGTCAAATAACACATAAAAACTAAAAATGAATAGACTAAAAAACTAAAGCATATCAAAGCCTCAGATGGATGTGTTGTGGTCGTAGGAGACAAAGTCACAGATGAATCAATTACGATCATTTCCTATGTCCATGGTAAGTGATCGAAAAGGAGTTAACTAGAGGGTTTCAACTCCGTTGTGCACTTAGTGAAAAGGAGTTGATCTAAGAAAGACATACCTTTTCCCTTGGTTGTGTTGGATCCCATATTATACATGTAGGAATTCTACTGAAATGGAATGGTAGAACATCAATAGGAAGTTTGGAAGGGGGATGTAATTGGTTAAAGACAATTATACAAGTTAATAACCCAAAGTTGTTAACAAACTAGATAGAACAAATATTTTTAACATATATAGAACAAATGCACACCGAAGCCTCGTATAGTTCTCCTATAGCCTTAGGAGGCCTAATTGAATCTGATGCAACTATTACCATTTCCTGTATGAAAAATGATAACATATGATATAGACATAAAAGGATTTAGTTATTTCAAACAAGCAAGAATGCAATCCAAAGTAAATATGAAGATATCACCTCTTCCCTCTACTAAACCTCATTGACATCAGGTGCATTCATTAATTCCATAAACCCCATATGTTTCTATATATAAAATAAATAAATCAAGTGCATTTATCAATATCTACATATACATGTTTAATCATAATACATTTCAACAAATGAATTTAAATTGTACTGAATTACCTTTTGTCGTTTGGGTGTCCGAGAGGATATCTTTTTCTGCCTCAGAGTGCTAGAGGATGGCTTTCTCACACGAGATGTCGTCGAGGTAGGTGGGGTAAACTAACAGAAAAAATTAACATAAGGGAAAAGAGCATGTATTTAATATATCACTTAAGTCAAAAATATATAAATCTAAATGGTACCGCATAGCTATCTTGGCCAAAGTCAATGGCCGAAAGCATGATATCATCAAGTTGGGACATCTCAGCCCCTGATAAGCCCTATAAAACACCAAGTAATGATGCATACAATTAACAAAAGATATTTTGAAACCAATGTATTATTATATTTTTAACAAATTTACAAATCTTTACCTCTGGTGGCAAACTACTCGTGACCGTGGAGTTGACTGGAAAGTATGTGGTGTACTCCCACCACCTGCTGCACCCTACAATGCATTTTATTTATATTTCACTTTAAATTGTTCTAAAAATAAAAATTCATTTCTTTTTATAAGATTTAGTCACTTAATTGATAACATGTCATAAACAAAATTAAACGCACCTGTGTCTAATAGAGAGGGTACAATATACTGATTAGGTCATCGGTGAGGGCCACATCCTCTGTAGTAGAAGCATGGCATCTACTCCCGCAACATGTACATGAATGAGATGTCGAACCATCCTCATCCGCGTCAGTGTCTACACCAGAACATACACCCTGGCAGGTGGGGCACATATGCTGAATGGGCTGGCCCGTGCCAAATGATGCATGAGGTGACGCTGATGAAGGAGGTGTCACTGATGAAGGAGGTGTTGCTAATGAAGGAGGTTCCATAGGTGCTGGTACATCCTCTGCTTCGACCAACTATGTGCCATGCTGAACAATGACATCAGTCAATGATGTAGCTGCCTGAAGAGTCTGTAATTCCATAGACTCCTTCAAGGATATAGGGACAATGGTATGAACCATGGGTTTAGGAGTTGTACACCTCCTATGTTGTGGCTGTACCACCCTATGGTCCCCAGGTCTACCCTATGCAGAGCCTCTCCCTCTACCCTAAAATTTTTGGATGTCAAAGTAATTCGACTTCTCGCCGAGGATAAACTCAAAATACAACTTTCTCAAAAAATATAGAGGCACCTCCCACTTATTACAAGGTGGTTGGTCAAAGACCATATACCACCTATCCCAAAATTCTTCTTTCAACCTAGCATGAACACACCAATGTATAGGAAACTAAGTCGTATTTAGTTCTAAGTTGTTACTGGTAACAGGATCGGTGAAAAGAGCACATATGTCAGCTATAAGTATGCCCTTTTTTTTCACTTGATCATATGACAATCCATCCGCATAAAATGCTCGACATCTATCCCTCCATGAACCCCATTTCATGACCTCCCTAGATACCTCATTTGCACTATTTGCCATTGTTTCTAGCGTTCTAGTGAGGGTTGAGTGGTGCTCAAGCCTAGAGGACCTCAACCTATTCACCAATATAAAAATTTGGGCACTATTTTATGTAAGGCGATTGATGAGATCCTCTTGTGTGGCATCTACACGATCTAATGGAGGACGTGGAGGGTTTCGGGGTGGCAGTGGTTGTTGAGGATCAGCATTTTGAGGATTTTGTGGTTGTGGAGCAATGTCTTGAGGGTTTTCTTGTTGCCCATGTGCAATGTTTATAGGGTTTGCTTGTGTTGCTTGTGCAAGAGGAGGTCTTTGTTGTCTATTTTGTTTTTGGGGATTGATTGAAGAATCTAACATCAAATTAACAAAAACAAAACTTAAATCAATTAAAAAACCCTACTTCAATTAAAATGCAAACAAAAATAATCAAACCAATCAAATCTTACTTGTTCGACGGGGTGCCAATATTGAAAATTGCTCTTAATGCTGGAAAAATCCAAAATAATTACAAACCCATGCGGGTTCTGTGGATTTTTTACTTTCTCTTGCTGTAAGTTCCTCAAAACCCGTATGGGTTTTAAAGAACTTTTTATTTTTTAAATTGTTTTTGGCTAGGCACGTTTTTGAATTTTTAGAATTCGCATGGGATATGAAAAATTTGATTTTTTTTTTGGCATGTGGCCACTTTTCTGTTCACCATCTTGGTGCACTTACCCTATATATATATATATATATATATATATATATACATACATATACACACACACACATATATATACACATATATATACATACATATACATATACATATACATATACATATACATATACATATACATATATATATATATACATATATATATATATATACATATATATATATACATACATATATATATATATATATATATATATGTATATATATATATATATATATATGCATGCATGCGTGCATGTATGTGTGTGTGTGCGTGTACATATACATATATATGTAAACACACACACACATACATGTACATTTGGGTATGCGCAGGATCATGAAGGGCCAAAAAGTGGCAATATCCTGACTAAAGTCCTAATTGATAGGTTGATTGAAAAACATCTCTATATTTCAAATTGTATCACATTTTTTGAATTCGAAACATGCGTCACATTCTATGTTTCATATACTATACGATTAAAAAAATTAGATTTTTTCATAAAGTTTTGACCAAGTTATGGTGGTTTGACATACAAGTTTTTTAATATTTTTAAAAAGCTCTAGTTAAAAAATCATATTAATTATTTATTTAAAAAAAATGCAAAAAAATATGTGTCACATCCGAACATGAGTCTTCTACTTATATCTAAAATCTTATAAAAATATATTATGATTTGATTGTGGTTAGGGTGGTCAGATAGGCACCTGCTTCTTATCTTTTTTTCTAAAATTTAATTACAAATTTTTGTTAAGTAGATTTTTTTTTTTAGAAAAAAACTAGTAGCTTAGAAACTACATTCAATTTGCTACATATTCTATTCTTACATACATACATACATACATACATACATACATACATACATATATGTATTCTTACATATACATATACATATACATACACACACATATACATGTATGTACTGTTAGCACATATTTTTGCAAAATATTTTTATGCTATTTAATGATGCATTCTATGTATATTTCTATCATAAGAGCATTTACTGTTGGGTTGTATGTGCAGGAGCTATGTTTCAGCATCAAAAAAATCCAACTGTGACCTGTTTTCTAAATGGACAAGTATCACTTGGGCATGCTAAGGGTTGGCACTGAGTGGGGACTACATGAAGAGGTTTCATTATGATAGTATTGGGATCCTTATAAGAGCATTTTTGCACATGATAGAGATTGGGCCTATGTGATGGAATTTGACATTTTATTAGCACATATGAAGTCTCCATGGAAGATTGGAAGCATCAACATTCATGAAGAGGAGCTTAATTTGCATGATTTTCAAATTTGAGTTATCGACATAAGTTACCCCGACAAGACCACCTAGTCAAAACAATGGAAAGATCCACTGGCGTAACCTAGACCGACCACTCTGAAGGAGAGCTAAAAAGAAGTTCATAATGGAAGGTGACTCGGTGCGCTGATTTGAGGAGATGACTTTATCAAAACGACCTTCACCGAGGAGCAATCACGAAGAAGGGTTCATCGACATCACATTCACTATCGGAGGCATGAGAGAATTCTTATGCCGATAGCCGATGAGGCTATCGGTATAACTTACATCGATGAAGGAGAATGCAGAGTGGATAATTTGAAGTCATCAGGATATCAGAAAGTGTAAAAAATAGCTACCCTGATACCTAATAGAATGCATATCATGGAGGATTAAAATGAGGTTCCATCAAGATAGCCTACACCGAAAGAAGGGACTAGGAAAGTAACAAGGTGAAGTCATCGGGATAGCATTAGCTAATTAGAAAAAGACATTTTTTGTGATGCCGATACCTGATGAGGAAGTTGAGGTAGTTGCTAAGAAGGAGACCTTGTCAGGGGAACATCGGCCAATAGGTCAGAATAACATAGAGATAGATAAGTTGGAGCCTGATCTCATCGGATCATCGGAGAAACATAAGATAGGTTGTCTCGACACCCGATAAGCTTTGCAACATGATGAACAAGAAGGAGGATTCATCGGGATAGGTCAGGTTCAATGAAATGAAAGAAAAATGGCTACACTGAAGCTCAATGGATTGATCGAGGAAACCTATGCTGATCAAAAAGACAAAAAGCCGCATCATCATTGCATGTACAAATTGGACAAGTGTACATTACTGGTGGTGCCAAATGATTGAATAATCAGGAGGAGTTATGCCGATTAGCCATTGTAAAATCTGATTCTAAACGGATCAACTTGCCATTATTAAATGCAGACAATGGGTAGGTTTGTGTCCGCACGAGGCAAATCATAACAGGATTTCAATTGAGTAAATGCTTCTAATGTGTAAAATCTATATATGGGAGTTTGTATAAGGAATTTTCATAACAAATTAAAGCGAATAGAAAGATTGAAAAGCAATTGAACCGTAGAGAATTGAATTTTAGATGGCTTGAAAGATTCAAATATGGAGGGTTCTATAGGCAAGAGGAAGGTCATTGAAGTCTCTGATAGTGCCTCAAAGAAATATAAAGGTGGAGAAAGCATGCAGAAGTGGGAGTTGAATTGGGACATGATCGACCAGATGAACTCACCAAGAGTCAAGTCCCGAAGGTCTAAGGTTAACTTGCCTATCTGTGATCAACTAGAGGATGATTATAAGGAAATTGGTGATGTCTTGACTAGGGTTAGGGGGCATGAATTGTTCCTCTACCATTACTCACAAAGACAGAAGCCGATGCCGACATCTATTTCATGGATTACCGGTCTGGGTAAGCTCATAGTTCCAAATGTATTTGTGAATATTGAATTGTTGAAAAACTTGGTTAAGAACTACAATGCTACGGAGAGATGCATCCAAATTACTAGTGGTGATGCATTTATTCGCTTCAATACGACCACAATCTATGAAGTGTTTGATCTAAGTTATGAAGCAGATGTATCTCTATCCTTTGAGGAATTGGAAGAAGAATACAAAACCATGGACACAACCTATCAAGGATGGAACTTAGCCATCCACAGGGTGGAGAAAGGGAAGCTAACTGATGAAGATGGTCCACCCTACGATGTAAATATTTTCAGACAGTATTTACAATACACATATATGGCTTGCAGACAGGTAGGAGGAATGGAAGCTCCAGATGTAGCATGGATGGGGCTATTGGTTCTTGCAGCAGACATTCAATGGCATGAACCAAGACAATTTGATTATGCAACCTATCTAGTCGACAAACTGCATGAGGGTTTTCTGAATCTTCAGAATAACCCCGATAAGTCCTTCAAGAATTATTCACTATTGATGCATATTGTGTTGTTCTATGGAAGATTGAAAGGACTATGGCCAAATGGCTTAAGGGTAAGTCCTCAGGGCAAGGATGGACAGGATCAACTAGTTGTGGGTGTCATTGTGGGATTCAAGGTATGATAAATCTCACTATGTGAGATTTGAGGAATTTTTTGTTAAACCACTATTCAGGGTTTATAATGTGTCGTGTGAAGGGTCATTCTCAGATTTGATTAAAATATTTCTTAGGCCACATGAATACAAGGATACCAGAGGCAACCCAGATTTCACATTTGTTAGGGCTTTTGGATTCGAAGGTGCTCTGTATGTGCTACCAAAGCCTATGCCAGACCGAATTGCTTACTTGGAGATTGTGAGACAATTGAGTGTCTCTAACGCACAACACTTTGGGGGCACCCACAAGCAAGCCTTCTTACCTGGGACTCTTTAGTTTGGAGATTTTAGAATAGTCTCTACCAGAGCTTACGAAGCCATAAATAAGTGTTACTACTTATCAGATTGCCATTAGTTTTATGTCAAAGTTATTCTATATACTCTAGTCAGTTATCTCTACCGAAATATTCAGTCGGTATGAACAGTCCAGTCGGTTACAGAAGAAAGTAGTCTTAGAGCGTAGTATACACCGAGCTGTCTATCGAGTATCATTACATGTCTACCGAGCAACAAAGATGACACATCGAGTGAAACGTGTTACTAGATTCATTGAACCTGGACATGCATATGAAAACGTGTTACAAGATCGAGGCACATCTAACCGTTATCACATTGGAAATTGCACTTAAAGATTGTGTATGATTTTGAGGTCATCTAACCAATGAAATATTTTGTATGGTTATTCATTCGATAAATCGTATTTGTAAGATCGAAGCAATGAATTAGATCACCGTCATAAGAGATCTATTTATACAACATGAATTGAGATCAGAGATACATGTAGCATGACAGAAAGGATGATACAAAGATATATGAAGCAAGACATGTGAAAGCACTAAGTGTTATGACTGTTACAGAGACACAGAGGTCACCGAGAAGGTTTTCAGAGAACAGTCAAAGAACAGAGTAAATAGAAGGGTTTACCGAGTTACTATATGGGTTACTGAGGTATGCTACAAGCAAGGTAATCTTATTCTGAGCACATAGAATCTGCTATAACATTCCAGATGTAAAGTTGCAGATATTTGTAATATTTTATTGTAATATTTTGAAGTTGTAAGAGAAACCTCTAACAGGGTAAAAGACTCTAATCAAGTCTATAAATTGTAAAGCCTCTAACTAGGTGCAGCATTTAGTTTAAGTGTTGTAAAATCCTTTAGCAAGGTAGATCTAACAGATCTTGTTACTCCTAACAGGGTATGCTATCATAAATAGCTAAACATGTAGCTCTAACCGAGCACTCTTTATTATTGCAGTAGTGAAGTTGTGGGTACCATCCCCACCACAGTTTTTCTCTCTAACCAAGAGTTTCTGCATAACCAAAATATATGTGTTATGGAGTGAATCATGTATGATTGTTATCTATTTGTTTTAGCTTTATATTATGTTACTGCACTATTCGGTTTATGCATAACAGTAAAGTTATTATTGAAGAAATGTTTTGAAGTACTCATTCACCCCTCCCCTCTCAGTACATTAGCTTTCCATATTGGGCCTAACAATAAGAAGCTAGTGGATGAATTCAATCTGTATATACGCACACCAAGGAAGAACTATGACCCAAAAGGTTACATCCACATGTGCATAACATGACAAAACCTAGGAGATTATCTCCATGAGTATGATGACTATGAGGATCTGTGCAAGAAGAAAGAGTTAGAAGAACTTGCAAATGTTGTTGATGACTTGGAAAGAAGATTGGAAGAAAGGAAGTGAAGACTCGGGAATCTGGAAGGAGAAGAAGAACAGGATGTGGAAAGTGATTTTGGAGAGAATGAAATTATTTCTAAGCTTCAAGTACCAGAAAAAGAAGATGAAATAGATTCTCAAGACAAAATTGTAGCAACATTAAATGTAGATTCAGATGCTAGGATAGAAGAGCATACATCTTTTGTATCAAACGATGAACTTGTTAAGTCAAAGGAGTTTAAGTCCTTTTTGTATCATTTTAAAGGAAAGAAATTAAGAGATGCAATGCCAGATGTGACAGTAGAGAATGAGACAGAAATGCTTAGAAAGCTGAAGGCAGAAATTAATTTTGAGTTAGAGAACATGACCCCTCAAAGGCGAAGACAACTTCTTGTAAAGGCAGGAATCATTATATTCCCAGGCTGGGACCTCAGTGCATCTTTTATTTTTGATAGCTTGTTGCATTCAGATAAGAAAGATTTTAAGTTAGACATTCAGGGTGTAAATGATATTTTTATTGGATCAATATATGATCTAGATGATGAGGCTATGCTTTTATGGGCCCTTTATCCCCCGAATAATAGGCAAAATATTATAGTGTTGACAAGGCCTTTGTCCATATGATGAAACTAAAAGTTGGAGAAATAGATCCCATGGTCACAACAAAGATGGGGATAGATCTTTCAAAGTTGAACAAAGATCAGATGAAAAGGGAAATCACAGAAAAGGAAAAATACAAAGCTTTGTATGAATAATTATTGAAGAGAGGTGGTCATCCAGTGCCACAAATTATAGATGGTTCAAAGATAAAAAAGAGGTATGATGGATTGTTAAAGGAGTACAATAAGTTAAAGAAATAGATGTGAACTATCAGAGAGGATGCAACTTGTGTGTTAATCACTAAAAGATATGGAAATTTGCAGAAAGTATTAGAGGAATTCTGGACTATTTATCAGAAAAATATCGATAATACTATATCACACTAGATAATTTATGATAGATTAAATTTGTTATTGCAAGATAAAACACAGAGTGACAAAGTTGTCAGCAAGGTCAAGAAATTAATTAATGCTCATGAGAAATTTACAACTGAATTAGAAACTGAATATGAATGTCAGGGGATTATCCAACATGGATTCCCAAGTGTTGTGGATGATACATGGATGATAAAAGATAAAGGCCAATGGATTTCTGATTGCAGATCACTACTCAGTGCATCCCTTAACATCGCCCATGTGGATACCTTGTACATGACCAAAATAGGGGAATAATTGGAGAATTTTGTTACATTGGAAGTGGCAGTCAGAGATATCATCTTTAACGCTTGCACCTACAAAGATGAAGGATATCTTCGGCATATTTAGAAGTGCGATCAGAGGCTGGATGGAAAAAGTTAATTTGTGTCATTATAATATGTTTTGTAATGTTTCTGGTTGTCATAATAGTTAGGGAGTTATTAGCTAGGTTTTTGACAGTTTTTAGTTTATACTGATGAAAGGGTGTGTCCTTTCATTTGTGTCTTTTGACTCACATATGTATAAGGAGTCATTTTGTATGTAGAGGGAGGATAACTTTTTTTCACATTGTCTGTTGGGATTGATTGTATTGTGTTAAAGCAACTCTATAGGAATGAAATGTTATATTTTGTGCAAGCAAGAACATCATGAAGTACCTGTTATTTTGTGCAAGCAAGAACATCATGAAGTACCTGTGCGTTTGCAGCTTTTGTACATCTTTTTATTCCAAAACTAATATATAAGATTCGTTGTTTTATCTTAAGATCATTTTGTGTTACATTGTGTTGATGAATCAAGTCCTTTGGGTAAATCTAATTTAGATTTGCTGTAGTGTGCCATCACATGCTGTTGTATAGGAAACAAAATTGTTTTTAATTTTCTTGCAACACATAATGAAACCATTGCAGTGATAGTCTTACATATTGTGAGTTTTTCAAACTGTCTCCAAAGTTGATTAAAATATTTGTCCACTAAGTAACACATTAATTGCCAGATAAGGCACTGGTCTATTGTTAGTATTTGTAATTCTGGTGTGCATAAGGTCCTCATCAGGGAAACATACAGTTTCTTATTCCTATAAGTATTGTTCTTTCATAATTACTTAAAGTTCCAACAACATTCTCTTACAAATATTCAATTACAATCAAATACACTTTGTTTTTCATATTTAAGCAATTAAAAGCACACAATATAGCAAAGTTGCAGGTCAGTTTGCCAAGCCTGTAAACAACTTATGCATTAAGTTTAAATTCACTATAAAGAAGTCTCTTTGTGCTTTGGAGTTTAAGGTATCCCCGCCTAGATCTAGTGGAGCCTGAAGTGTAGAGGAATTTGGTCTTCGACCATTCCTGTTCATTGGCCAGAATTGATTGGATCAGTGAGGTTGGCAAGTTCTTTTTGATTTCCAATCTGTGGTTTTGGGAACCAACATGTACATGAATATGTATCTATATATGTATATGTACATACATGTATCTATATATGTATATGCACATATATGTATATATGTGTGTATATATGTATATTTACACGTGTGTGTGTGTGTGTGTGTGTGCACGCATGCATGCATGCATGCATGTATGTCAAATCTTTATTTTTAAAAAATTCCTTAACATGCTTATATGTTAAATATAACTAAAAATTATCTATGTTTCCAATATAATCTCTATCTAATTTTTATTTTTTTAGAGAAATTGATCTAGAATACAATAAGCTAACTTAGAAAACTTTTAAACACACTTCAAATATACATATATTGAATAATTTTTGTCCCCTTATTTTCTATAAGTAGGGTAAGATGTTGATAACATTTAATTATGGTACAATAATTATTTATAGGAAGGATTTGTCTATACATATAATTTTCTTTAATTGTATCAACAACACGCCACATTACGTCACATTGGAATAGGGAAAACATTCTCTTCCAACAAAATCTTGCATCAAAATATAAATAAATATGTTTACTTTTCTTTTGTATTTTACCAAAACAAATTTTATGGATGGAATGTAAAATAGGAATCTATATATTTACTTACTAAGTTATTCAATATTTTATTTTCTGAACACAATTTTGCATTTGAAAAATGAATTATACATGCATAATTTCAAACATATTATTTCATTATTATCTACAAGTTGAAATTAAATATCTATCTTTCTTCAATTGTACCATTATTATACTCACATTGTTTTATAAAGTGTCATGAGGAGTTTGTTGGTTGTCTTATTTTCATAATCACAACCTCAAGTCTACCTTTATACATATGCCATGTTGTTACAAACCATTTTCTAGTTAAAGGTGTTTCATTTGAGACATTTTGGTTTTTTTTCTTTATGTTCTTGCACTACTTTATTGTGATACACAATTATTTATTTAAAAAAAAATATAAAAAAATATGTGTCACATCCAGACATGAGTCTTCTACTTACATCTAAAATCTTCTAAAAAAATATTATGATTTGATTGTGGTTAGGGTGGTCAAATAGAATATCCCCATGTTCCAAGGGATAGAAGAGCTGGGAAAACCACCTTTGTGGAGACAAAAAATGGGATTTCCTTCCATATCATTTTAGACCTTACACATGATATAGTTGGAGATTTTAATGAGTTGGTTTTCTTAGCTTCTAACTTGGAGCAATTGGTGGATATTTTGAGCACCGTTAAGGATTCATCCCCCTTGCAACATTTGATGAATAAATGGTTCTATGTTGAAATAAACCACCTGGATATTAAATTGGATAATATGTTAAGGAACTTTTGTGGGATTAAAAGTGTCTCTAAGGATCACGATGTATCCTTAATGGATAGAAAGTTGTCCCTAAAATTGAGCAATTGAGAAGGTACTAGATATTTTTCAGGTAGGTGATTGAACCCATGGAAAATGAAAAAAATCAATAATAAAGTTACTAACCTAGAAAAAGAGCTTAAATCCATGAATTAGAATTTAGAGAAAGTTGTGCACATCAAAAAATGCACCACCATTCAAGATAATGCTACTAGAATTAAAATACTCACTAAAAAACTAAAAGAGGTCCATGAGTTGGAGATAACGTAAGGAATAAAGAAAGAAGACAAAAGGGGTCATGCAAGGCTAAGTACTTGGCTTAGGAAAGTAAGAAAAATTTCTTCAAAGCTAAGAAGAAAAATTTCATGGATTTCACCCCAGTTTAGGAAAAATTCTATCAATAGAAGATGGAAGTTGTTGAGACCTTAAAGCATCTTTAATTGGTTTGTTTTGTGTTTGTCCCTTTCTACGTTTTTGTTGGAGTTATTTTTTAAGACAATTATCTAATTATTTATTAAATAGGTACTTTATTTTATCTAGTTGTTATACTTTTTTAGTCTGAGTTCACTAAGAGGCACTTCTAGTTAGCTTTTATAGCTTGTAGTTGATCTTAATTTTACTCTGACTTTGCATTGCTTTAGTTCTTCTAATTTTAGGATTAGGGCATCTCTTGCTTTCTATAAAGAAAGTCTTTCATTCATGTAATTGTACCTCCATTATTGTATCTCCAATTCTTTTGTGCAATAATACATAATTCTTTGGTTGTTATAGAGCATGCAATATTTTCTCAATCTTTTTTATGTGATAGATGTTTTGTTTGCAAATGATTCTTGGCTCCTGTGGTTGATCATCAACTCCTACATGGTATCAGAGCACAATCTTAGCTCCTACATGGTATCAAAGCTTTTATGTCAAGTTCCAATTTGCATGCTTGAGGGATACAACCTAAGGTTATTTTTCTGTGCACTTTGGGCTCAAATGAAGTTTTCCATTGCATTCGTAGCATAAAAAAACCCTAAGATCAACTCTTGTTTCATCAAAATTTAAATAGTTAAAAATTTGGGTTAAATTGATTGAGGACACGCAAATCGAGGCAAAATATGGGGATAACTAAAAAATATGGACACTTTGGCACAAAACGAAGGTCACCATTGTGCTTAGAAGGCCAAAAAACCTTAAGATCGCATGTCAAATCGCCAAAATCAGAGATTGGCAAAATTTTTGATATTTTTTTATTACAAGGCACACAAATCTATATGGCCATACCGCATGCATTAGCATGTACTTATGTCAAAAATTTCTTTTTCAAAAAAAAAATCGCTGCATTTTTTTTATTAAAAAAAATCATTGAATTGAATATGGGGTTGATTTTTTTAAAAAAGGGGGAAACTTTTTTTTTAATAAAAAAGGTCAAATGACCCTTTGTACCAGCATACCAGGCCCCGCAGACACTGACATCAATGCTGACACACCAGTTTTGGCAGATTTTTTGGTGGTGCCCCCCAAAATAGCGAACCCCTAAATTTAGCAGACGTTTTTAAAGTAAAAAGCAATGTGTGGTTTTTTGCCCATAACTTTTTCATATGGAGTCAAAATTGAGCAAATAAGATACCGTTGGAAATCTACTTCTAGCGCTGATCTTATTTTGTAGGTGGTTTGCACTAATTTTCCTATACCAGGCCTCCAAAGTCATCCTTCAATTTTGGGCTTCTAAGGCCATATCCTACACATCCAGACTCTATTTTTCAACTTGCATACATCATTGGAAAGCTCTCAGAGTCCCTTATTCATATCTCAGGTCCTTTCTTGTATAATTTTTATCACATACTCTGAGATCTCATTTTTTTCCTTTTTGGGCTACTTGCAAAATAGGTCTCTATTAGTATTGAGGGTTTCAGTTTTTGTATAATTTTTGGAGATTATCTCAAGGAGTGAATCATGTATAAGGGTTGTAGGTGTAAATATTGTGAGAGTAATCAACATGGACATGAAATGTGTCCTATTTACTCACATAATGTTTTTCAACTCTTGCTTGAGAGTGCATTAAAATCTCAAGTTACTCCACCAACAAATATAATTGGTGTACCTTCATTAATTGAGATTCTTATTTGATAGACAATGCTTCATTGTTTGTGGAGTCTCATTTTTCAAATTTGGAAGACACGTTTGAGGGTTTATCTCTCTTATTTGATGACAACCATAGCACAATTGTTGTCACATTATGTTTATCTTTGGAGCTTGTTCAAAATCAGTTTCTATTGGTTCCTTGTTTGTCACCTTCGATTGTGATTGGCATGTACTTGATTGGTTTTTGGCATATTCATCATCCAAGGACTTGACGATACATTAGCAGTTTTTAGAGACATCATAATAAATTTAGATTTGGATTCCTACATTTTCCAATTTATGGGAGTGGATTCTCATATCTCGAGTGGATTAGTTTCTTCTAAAGAGGAGACATGTTCTTTGTAGGTAGTGGATCATGTTTTGTTTTAAGGTATTCATCATTCGCACATGAACTACTTCCTCATTGGGGGGATTCTTATCCTCATTCTCTCTCTTATTTGGGGGGGGGAGACAGGGGGACATTCATTGTACTTTTGTGATTGATTTAGTACTTGGGGGACCACTTGGAGTCCCACATCTTAGTCACATGTAGTACCTTTTTCATTTCATTGTGTCTCTCGCTTTTGGAGAGGGGGTTTTTCCCATGTGGTTTTCCTCCTTTTCTCCATTTAGAGAGACCTCATTTGTGTGAGTTGCATTTCTTTGCATTGGTTTATAAATGAGTACCTAAGCAGACCTTATTTGTCGGGACTCATTCATGCATGCATTTTGCATTCATATTAGCTCTTTAGAATCCCTAAGTTAATCTTAAGGGGGGGGGGTGTTGAAGTAATTTTAGGACAATTATCTAATTATTTATTAATTAGGTCCTGATGCTCTGCAAAAAGGATTAGAAAATCTATTTGATGGCAACACACACAAGAGCACGAGAAACAAACGTTAGTGTTAGCAACAAAAGATTATCCTAAACAGGCATATCAAGAGAGATATTAAGCATGAAATAGAAAGCATATAAACATAGAATGAAATAGCTAATCAAGATGCTCATAGTTGCTCCTCCCTTGTTCCTCTCCTCTCCAAGTCCCAAATGAGTGTAGCTCTCAGCTTTTAGCACTAGCCATGGATGCCATATGGAGATTCAAGATAGTTGAATATGATAAGCAAATACTATGCAAGAGTAGATAGTGATGCTATGAAAAAGCTCTATGCTAATGCCAGTATAACAACAATACTCTAAATGCTTCTTTTTGCTTGAGGAGAAGGGTTCTATTTATAGAAGAAATGGGGAAATGAAGGGTTAAGATTGAATGGTTTAATCAAGGGCCAAGTTTGAAAGTTGGGGATCCATGTGCACAATTGACACCAATAAAATGGTGACAAGTGTCAACATAGGATTGGGTTGAGAGAAGAGGTTGGAGGCATTAAAGGCCTGAGAAGACCTCATGGTTATCTAGAAGGTAAGGGTCAAGTCTAAATTAAGATTACCCATTGGATTAAGAGTTAATCCAAGGATAAACCTTTGTGCAAATGTTTAAGAGATAATCATGGTCAAAGCATTAATGGCCTGATGAGACCTTTGGGTTGGGTAGAGGTTGAGTCAAAACAAATGTTTTAACCATGTGGGAGGGTTGAATTAACCATTAATGGTTATTGGAGACTTTGGGGATTAAGTGGTTGAAGGTTGAAAGTCTTCAATGGTTATCAAAGACTTTGAGGGTTAATTTGTTGAACACACAAAGCATTAATTGCTTTTCAAAGACTTTGGAGTCTTTGAGAAGTGACTCCAATTTGCTTAGGAATGTGACAATATTTAGGGGATGGATTAGGCTAATTAGGAAGGGTTTAGAAGAATCTAGAAGGGGTTTAGGCATACAAGTGGATTTTGTAGGAAAATGCAAGTGGGAGAAATTTTGGTATTTTCAATTAAATGGTGTAAGTTGAATTTGGATAAATATTCAAATAAATATTAATTTATTTAAATGAGAAAAATGAAGATAAAGCATTAAAATGCTTGAAGACTTTGAGGGAAACCATTAAAGGCTTGAAGACTTTAAGGAAAACCATTAAAGTCTTAAGAAGATTATAGAAGGAAGCCATCAAGTTTGAAGACTTTAAAGCCATCAAGTTTGAATACTTTAAAGGAAACCATTAAAGGTTTCAAGTGGGTGAGGATAAATAGGATTTTAAATAAATAATTTATTTAAAATAGTTGTGCAACTTGCTTTTGTAGGAAAATACAAGTGGGTGGAGGATAAAGGTGATTTAAATAAATTATTTATTTAAAATAATTGTGCAACTTGTATTTGTAGGAAAATGCAAGTGGGTGGAGGATAAAGGTGATTTTAAATAAATGTTAATTTATTTAAATGTGAGAGGTGGGATTTTGGGGGATTTAAATAAATATTAATTTATTTAAATGTGAGAGAATATTTTAATTAAATAAATATGATTTATTTATTTAATTAATGGTCTGAATTTGGTTAAGTGAATTAAATCAAATAAATTGAATAATTTATTTAATTAATAGGAGAAGAGGGTTAAGATGAATTAATTAAATATATTAATTTAATTAATTATTAATTGATGGTTAAATAATCAAATAAATATTAAATATTCATTTAATTAAGTGGACAGATTTATGTGACTACAGGTCCTTTAACTGATTTTTCACTTAAGCTAAACTTAGGTGCTTTATTTTGTCTAGGTGTTATGCTTTTTTAGTTTGAGTTTACTTACAGGCCCTTCTAGTTAGTTTTTATAGCTTGTAATTGATCTTAATTTAAATCCTACTTTGCATTGCTTTGGTTCTTCTAATTTTAGGATTAATGCATCTCTTGTTTTCTATAAAGCAAGTCTTTCATTCTTTGTAATTGTACCTCCTTTATTATATCTCCGATTCTTTTGTGTAATAATACAAACTTCTTTGGTTGTTATAGAGCATACAATCTTTGTTTGATCTCTTTTGTGTGATAGGTGTTTTGCTTGCAAATGATTATTGGCTCCTATGGTTACTCATCAACTTCTACATGGTATCAGAGTGCAATCTTAGCTCCTACATTTTTCAGGTGTGTTTTTTTCTACTAAGAGTTTTCTTGAACAATTTTTTTGTGGTCGTGCTTTTGTTATTTTATGCTCTAATCTAAAAGGTTTCTAGGTCCCTTCAAAACCTTGTTTATCTTTAATAAAAAATAATAATTGTTGGTTTAACAAGATAGAGCACACACATAAGTTTATTTCAAAACAACAAATAATTGCATCTAAATTTCTTACAACATAAATAATACAATAGAAATAAACAAAATTAAGAAATGAAATAAATAAGAAAAAGGAAATCCAAAAGCAAATCTAATATAAACTAATTAAAATATTCTACAATAATTAAAATATAACAAACTAATATGCTAAAGCAAGAAAAATCCACACTTGGATCAAAACACTTCAAATATAATGCATGATGCATGATACGGTGATAGCAGTGTCCTTAGATCCAAATTCTCTATATTGCTCCTCCTTCCTATGATTGCATAACTATGGGTAAATCTCTAAAGTGAAGATAAGCAAAATGAAGAGAGTTGGATTGTTAAAGAAAATCTAATTGTGGTTGGTATATGTGAGAACAATGATTGAAAAAAGGTCTTTAAAGAAACTTGGTAGGCTATAAAATAAAATTTGTTGGACTTTTAAAATATAAATTAGATTACATATTTTATATAGAATGATTTAATGGGTTGAAATTGGAAGAAACTAGAGAGGAAATGGAAGATGAACTCATGGTTGTAAAGTAGCTCATGCATGCGACTAAAAATGATGAATTTGTCACTCTAAATGATAACCAAATTATCATAGCAAAACTAAGAATATCATGATGAATGTAGGAATTGTTAGACACCACTGAAAGGGGGAGGGGGTGAATCACCGATTCTCAAATCTCTTTTCTTTTTGCAATCCTATGTGAGCATACCGGTTGATAGATTTAACTCAATGTAGACTTACCGGTTATGGAGGAGACTAACTTAAATGCAAACACACTCACAAGGGGACATCACATAACACCAACATATACACGGAAAACTCAAGATGGGAAAAACCTCAGTGAGCAATGTTGCTGGAGTCTATTGCTCTAATCCAACCTCACAATAAACACAGTTACAAAATTTAGGGCACCAACCCAAGGAGCACCAATCCCTACTTGATTTATGGGCTACAACCCAAAGGAGCACCAACCCTTGACTTTAGGGCACCAACCCAAGGAGCTACAACCCCTGCATCGAGCTACAACTCAGTGTTCACAATGTAAACATCAAATACATAAGTGGTTATCTTGTTACAAGTGAATCTTGCAACCATTATATATCTTACTCTATCAGTGAGATACCTTCATTGCTTCACCGACTCACTTCTCTCCTGCTCTTCACCTACTGCTTCTCTGCTGGTAAGACTTATCTGTTTATCTCTCTTCTGTATTGCTCTCACTGAATCTCCTCTTCACTACTATGCTTTTCACCGATTCTCCTCTCTGCCAGTTCTTTGTTTATCTTCTCTACAACCTCCTTCACTTTTGCATTGCCAGTAGAACACTACCGATTCTTCTCTCCAACCAGTTGAATGCTTGAACCAGGTTCTCTCTCACTCCCACTCTCTTTACAGATGCTTGTTGAGCACTTGGTTGATTTTCTCTTACATGCAGAAGTCTTCAACTTCGCAATCACACAATATTCTACTATTCAACAACACTAAACAATCTCTTTGCTCTTCATACTTATAGCCAAAACTTCCCACCAAAAACCAATTCAAAATCTGGATGGTTAGGGGTTTCTCACCATCCTCGAGGCAAGTCAAATCCAATCAGATCTTGCTCAATCTGATCTTCCTGATATCCAATTGCACAAATTTGCTATCAATGTGCCTTCTAGAACACGCCTTCCATCTTTAGCAACCTCCAAACAATCTTTCAGCATACATCTTGGTCAGTCACCATTAATGCCTCTACTGTTTCCTTCTTGAGGTCTTCTAACAGTCTGATCTTTTTGCTTCGATTTAGGCGACAATAACTCCCTGATTCTTCTATGTTGTTCATTCTTCCTCGAGCCACACGCTTCTGACCCAATCCATAAATCACGGGATCCACTTTCAACGCACACCAGTCGAGATACCTGACTCCACATGACACTTCACCAACCTCTACGAGCTTGCCACCTTGATCCCATGTGGCATCCACATGAACCATCTATTAACTTAACTTTTTTCAGTCGGTCCATATAGGATCATCGATCAACCTATCGGTTCCTCTTCTCTTCCGATTTGCTAACCTAGTAGGTCTTACTTAATGTAACAGTTACCTCATCATATCTGCCCTTATCTTGAACTATCGATGGAACTCTCAAACTAGTCTCCAAACAGATAAATCCAAAATATACTCATTCCCCACAAGTGGGAAGTCTTCTACATCTGCACCTTGCTTATATAACCGATGGACTTACATACCGATTACCACTCTTGATGACACCATGTCATCAACCTTCACAAGACTCCATCTTGAATCAGAGCTTTCTACTTCAGACTACATCTGCTTGATCTTGCCTTTCTTCCTTATCAATCTTGTTCATTCCTCTACCGGTTTGTCAAGGTGAAAAACACTTCACACTTCTCTCTCAAAACTATAATGCACTCAATGCATAATAGGAGATAAGCTCCACTTACTTGGTGGAGTAACACCATTTGCTTTCTGCCATATACTCATGTGACTTCCTTATTTATACATTATCTCTTCAAACAGGCACATGTGATTTGAAGTGAGCACATTCATTGTCAGTCATTTCTTCTCATGATGATTGCATCTTCATCCGGTGGGAGACATGTTGTTCAGTAACCTCATAGCATATTGGTTCATTCTTCTCTTTTAGTGTTGATGTGATTCAGGTAACATTCTGCCTCTTCATCACAAACAACCACTCAAACACCTTGCCCATTGTCAACACTTTATCTTAACAGTTGACATACTCTGCCTACCATTACTGGTGTTCTGCAACACAAGGTGATATCCAAGATATCTCATCCTATCACATCCTGTACTTTTCCATAGCGGTGTTGCACATACATCTCAACTACCGGTGGTCATCCCATACTAGTTGACATCAATGACAACACAATGCCAACAATCTCCCCCTTTGGAATTGATGTCAACACATGTGGTATTCGACATACTACAAAATCCTTCTCCCCCTTTGACAACAATGGCAAAGGGCACTGTCAGTATATTATTTCTCTTTGTATGTACTGGTCACTGACATAATACTTTCTCCCCATTTGTCTTCATTGGATGTAACAATTCCTTTGATACCATTTTTTATCTTGTCACCGGTTGTTACATCTTCTCAAGTCACAACACTTGAGATGGGGAATTTAAATATCAACTGACACCAATTGAGTATGGAGGTCCGAATCCATTTAATAAGGAACTTAAATTTGCAGAGGGACTGATACCAATTGTTGATATGTCAGTGAATACTACTCCCTTACCGGTCAACCTACAACACCTCTGCAATTTCCATCTCCTGTAGTTTGGGTAGTCATTAACCTTGCAAGTTCAAGCAAGCCGACTCTTCGTTATGAGACTCTTCATGACGAGCACTTGAACTCCCCCTGAGTCATACATCTCAGGTTCTTATCTCCTATCAGGTACAATACCGGATCTCCCATCTTCTCCATATACCAGTTTAGCTGTTCATATGTGATCATCAGATGATCCTTCAACTCCATTGTATCCACCACAACCTATGACATGATCTTGGATTTACACAATGCTAGGAAATGTTATCATCATGCCAAGAATCAAACCGGTTAGCCCAAAAGCATGCATGTCTGCATCAACAACCACGGGGCCAACATATGTCATTTAGGTCTTTCCAATATCACCTGAGACATGAACTCCATATTCCATGCTATCAGGGCTAATGCTATGAACTAGGATACTGAATGTTTAGGAAGTGGTGCCGATGAATGCTCCACCAACAAGAATGTTCCCCACCATGACATTCTGTTTGTCTCCTCAAATGGAGAAAACAAAGGCCAAACCTTCTCAGTAAGAAATGCTCCCCGGAAGAAGGTTGATCTAGATACAACCGGTGAGGACTTGCAGACAAGAAAGAAGACTGGTGTTGCAAGAAGAAGGAACAATGGAGATGCCAAAGGAAAAGGGAAGATGGGAGAAGGCAGCTTCACCGAAAGCAAGGAAACGAGGAAGCAACAAAGAAGACCTCGTACCGACATAGGACAAAGAAATGCTACCACCCACAGGGCGAAGCAAGTGCAGGAGAAGGAAAGACCAGGTGGAAGAGCTGTATAGAATAGACAATCTAGAGTCCATTCCCGAAGAAGCAAAAATGGAGATGCTAAACCGGTAAGATCTCCCCATGCATGGAAAAATGAATTTGTAAGTCGTACAACATCCTTTACCGGTTACTGCTTTGCACACAATGCTTATGGGTATAGGGCAGAGGAATGTAGAAAGAGATCTAGAAAGAATAATATAGGATCTCATAGACAACATGCCTATGAGAAAAATGTTTCCAGGAATAGATACATGCATGTTCCCTCTCCTGGTTATGCAAATGTTGTTTGTCATAACTGCAATGGTCTTGGCCATAAAATGTTTGAGTGCAGGAAGAGGAACCAACAGTCACATGGAGGTCATATAACAACTATGCTCTGTAGAAAAATGGATTTAGAGCATATGAAAGTTAAAAACCTGCTTGGAACCAAAGGAGAAATGTCCCTACAGGAGCAAGAGGTTCACCGGTTTCGGTTGCTAGTCACAACAACATTACCAGAAAAAGATGGTCAAACCAGTATGGAAAGAGATTCCCCAAACATGAAGTTGGGATGGATGTTGTTAGCTACTACAACACTACTACTGGCTGTGATGGAAAATTAGGAAATAGAATGACACCTCAGCAAAAGAAGGAAAGACCTGCTCCCAAGTCTAAAAAATGGGAAGAAGAATGAGATAAAGCAAGTATGGAGGAAGAAGACCATGGATCGGCACTGTGCATTCAACGCACAGGTGATATCTTCTAAGGCCTAAAGGAGATGCATGATCTTAGGGGGAGTTATGCACATTGAAACAATCATTCACCCCCTCAGTGAAGAAGGCAACATGGAAGAACGTAAGGTGAACTCACAATACTGGTTCCCACTTTTTGACCAACTTTGACACTTAGATGAACATTTTGCAAAAAACCTTCACTTTCCGACACCTATAACTTTTAAATTTTTAAGAATTTGAAGATGATGTAAACTAGTGATTTGTAACATCCTTTTTGTAGATTCTAAATATATTTTTTCCAAATTTTTTTGAATAAAATTTTATTGATTTTTCCATCTCCCTCAAAAGTAGTTTTTTACAGGAAACAACATTTTTTAAGAGTGATGTGCATCCCGAAACGTATAAATTTTTTTCTATAAATGATAAAAACTTATCTCTTTTAAATTTTGGTTTGTAACATCAATACCCAGGGCATGCAGTTGGTTTGATAGTGATATGTTGAATATTTTTTATTTTATTAAGTTTTGAAGTCTGACTAATTATAATTTAGATATAGGTGTACGTTTGAACACATAACTTGCTCTATATTTATCGAAATTAAGTTTTATTTTTTTTGTTAGAAAGAAGACATCAATACCTAGGGCATAGATATTTTTCAGAATTTTTTTGAATTAGTTTGGTATTTTTCCCAATGCATTGAACAAAGAAGTTCATGTTCGGTGAAAAACCTACATTCATAAAAAATAAAATAAAAATATATTAATAAAATTAAATATATTAAAAATTATACTATTTGGAAAGCTTATAATAAGGACTAAATCCTTAAGAAAACAAAACTTCTAAATGAATTCATTTGACCCCTCAAAAGCTAATGTAAAATTGGTTTTTTTATTAGCATTTGATAGATGCAAAGGAGACTCCATTGCAAGTATGATTTAGAAGTAGAGAGATTCTATCCAAGAAATTTTGATCTAAGAGCCTTTGATCTAACTCTCTTCAATTAATTACTTCAAATGGGACCTCTTAAAGCTTAAATAATTATATTTTCCAAAAAATGTATGATTTCAACAAAAATCAGGATGTACCAAAAAGTGGGAACCAACTTTGTGAGTTCACCCTGGCACCGATATGAAAGAAGAAAATGTATAGATAAGTGTGTGTAGATGCTACCTTGACTACTCACCTACAGATCAATGATGGATCACCACTACATGTTTCAATGAGTAAATGTTAACAATTGGTATCAGTGTTAACCGGTATATGCAGGATGTTACCGACATGTATGCTAACAGGTACTTGTAGGTTATGTAAGACATGAAGTTGCTTTTGATTCTTTAGCATCTTGTCCAAGGCATCACTGTTGCCATCAAAGCAGACTCTTATCTTGAGCTCCTCTTGACACTTCTCAAGGTTATTTTTTATAACCTCCATTTTTCCCAGCAGCTTCTGATTTTTTTCATTCTTCACTTCTAGACTAGATGCTAGATCTTGACACTGACACTCCTTGGTGCCTTCTTCTCGAGTCTTCAACTTTGAGATTCATTTCTCAGATTTCTCAAGGCATTTGATTAACCAGTTCTGCTCCACTATAGCAACATTCTTGAATAGCTTGTATTCCTTTCTTACTCTATTGAGTTCTTCAAGGGCATTTACAAGCTCACCTTCAAGGTCAACTTCTGCTTCTTCTTCTTCTTCACCTTCACTATCACTCCCAAACACATCTTGTCGATGGGATCTATTTTCCTTATCATATTCAAATGTGTGCCTCTCATCTTCAGATTCTTGAGCCATGAAGAGGTGGGTTCCTTAATCTTCATTGCTGCAGCTGCTAACAGATCTGCCTTCATTATCTGCAAATGAATCTGGTGTATAGTTCTTCTCACTTCCACATACTGATCCAGTGGTGCAGGGTTCATTTCCATACAACTTTCTTAGTCTATCCCATAGACTCTTTGCCGATTTACACTTTTCCACCTGTGAGGAAACATCACTAGTAAGCCCATTGAATATGGCCTTGATGGCTTCTTCATTGCACAAGCAACTTCTTTCTTCTTCAGATCTGAAGGGAGGCTGACATTCCTTGAGAGACCATTGATAACCGATATCCATACATCAAACCCTAGGGAGGAAAGAAAGACTTCCATTTTGCAACTCCAAATAGCATAGTTTGAACCATCAAACATTGGAGCAAGGAATGACACTAAACAAACCATTGTGTCCTTAGGCCGAAATCTACCCAAGTTGGAGAACACTCTTCTAACTGGGAACCTAGGCTCTAATACCAATTTTTAGACACAATGCATCACTGAGAGGGGGAGGGGGTGAATAAGTGGTTCTCAAATCTCTTTTCTTTTTTAAATCCTATGTGAGCATACTAGTTGATAGATTTAACTCAATGCAGACTTACCGGTTATGGAGGAGACTAACTTAAATGCAAACACACTCACAAGGAGACATCACATAACACCAGCATATACGAGGAAAACACAAGATGGGAAAAACCTCGGTGAGCAATGTTGCTGGAGTCTACTGCTCCAATCCAACCTCACAATAAACATAGTTACAAAATTTAGGGCACCAACCCAAGGAGCACCAATCCCTACCTGATTTATGGGCTACAACCCAAAGGAGCACCAACCCCTGACTTTAGGGCACCAACCCAAGGAGCTACAACCTCTGCATCGAGCTAGAACTTAGTGTTCACAATGTAAACATCAAATACATAAGTGGTTATGATAGGAAATACAAGAGCAAGGAAAGAAAAACAAAATCCAAGTAAGTTTATTGATGAAGTAAATGTTACCAAGAGAAATGCAGAAACCTTGGAGCAATCACCCAAATGTGAATAAGGAGGCACAAGAACTTTTGAAAGGGGAAAAGCAAAGAAAAACCCCTTTTGATATTATGAATGAGGCAATGCCTAAAATGAGAGAGAGAGAGAGAGAGAGAGAGAGAGAGAGAGAGAGAGAGAGAGAGAGAGAGAGAGAGAGAGAGAGAGAGAGATAAGCTCTTTACAATAATTTCATTAAGAAGAAATGAGAGAGGAGACATCTCTTAAATAGAGATGAGGAGAGGAGTTACAAAGTAACTCCCAAATCTATGAATGCCACCATTCATAAAATGTGTGTGCCATGTGTCCACATCTTCTTATGGAGGAAATCTAATATTCCTTAGTAAAGGAAAATAAAAGAAATGATTTGTCCTCACACATGTACTAGAGGACAAATTACATGTAGGAATTCCAAAGGAATATCCTAAACTAAATACAAATAAACCTAAGCCAAGTAAAAATTAAATATTCTAACACCCTCCCTTAAGCTTTAATTGGGGAGTTTACATCAAACCCTTCAATGGGTTGCAATCCAAGATTTTTACAATGAAATTGAAACTTTTCTTTACAAAGTGGCTTGGTCAAAATATCAACAACTTGGTCTTCCCCCTTGCAATAGAGGAGTGAAACTTGCTTGTCTTCAATTTTTTCTCTAATAAAGTGGTGTTGGAGAGAAATGTGTTTTGTCCTTGCATGTAAAACTTGATTTTTAGCTAAGGCAATGGCACTTTGGTTGTCACAATACAATTGAGTTGGTTCGTGTTGAGGTAGACCCAAATCTTCAAGTAGTCTTCTAAGCCACAATAATTCTTTGGAAGCATTAGTGCATCCTTTGTACTCAGCTTCAGTGGATCCAAGAGAGGTAGATTGTTGCTTTTTACTATTCCAAGAAATTGCTCCCGAACCAACAAAAAAACAATAACCACAAGTAGATTTCCCATCATTGGGATCTCCACCTAGATCGGAATCAGTAAAACTTTTTAAAGTAAAATCAGAATTTGCATCATAAAACAAACCTAAATTAATAGTTCCTTTAATATATCTTAAAATTCTCTTAGCAACTTTAAAGTGTGTTTATTGAGGTTTAGACATGAATCTTGAAACCAAACCAACACTATAAGCAATATCTGGCCTAATAAGAGTTAAATAATTCAAACTTCCAACTAATTGTCTATACAAAGTAGGATCAACAAGAGGAGTTTGCATATCAAGCATTAACTTAGTGCCTAATTCAATAGGAATTGAAACATGGTGAGCATCATTCATGTTAAACTTATCTATGAGATCTCGAGCATATTTACTCTGAGATAAGAAAATTCCTTTAGAGGTTTGCCAAATTTGCATTCCTAAGAAATAATGTAAAAAACCTAAATCAGTCATTTGAAATTTTTGATTAAGTTGAAACTTAATATCAGAAATCAAAGTATTGGAACTTGAAGTAAGAATCAAATCATCTACATACAAGATAATAATGATAATATCATCTTCACTATGTTTAATATACAAGTTAGGATCATTTTTACTTCTAATAAATCCTTGAGAAAGAAAGAATGCATTAATCTTTGAATACCACTCCCTAGGAGATTGCTTTAATCCATAAATTGATTTCTTTAATTTACAAACTAAGTGTGCATTACCTTCTTTTAAAAAACCAGGAGGTTGAGACATATAGATTTCCTCATGTAAATCACCATTAAGAAAAACACTTTTAACATCCATTTGGTGAATAGACCAATTCATTCTAGAAGCTAAAGCAAGACCAAGTTTAATTGTAGGCATTTTAGCAACATGAGTAAAAGTTTCAGTATAATCTAAGCCTTCAATTTGAGAAAAACTTCTAGCAACTAATCTAACTTTAAATTTACTGACTTGATTATTAGCATTCAATTTAGTTTTATAAAGCCACTTGCAAGAAATAATATTTTTACCATGAGGCAAGGGAACTAAATCCCAAGTTTGGTTAGAAATTAAAGTATCATATTCTTCCTTCATTTCTTTTTGCCAATGTGGTTGATTTTTAGCTTGATCAAATTTTTTAGGATCATTAGAATTCATAATAGTAGTCATTAAAGCATAATTACAATAATGAACTCTTCTAGCTTGAAGTCTATCCATTCTAGCTAAGAATTCATCACTATCTTGAATTAAAGATTTAAACCATTTAGGTCTTCTTTTAGAAGTAATGGATTCATCACTAGAAGAAGAGTCATGAGGAGTAGAGTTATTATTATCATCATCACTATCACTAGAAGTAATATAAAGAGATGCATTAGAAGTAATATAAAGAGATGCATTAGAAGTAGGGTTAAGAGAAGGACGTTGGTCCTCCACAAGCACAACTTTGCTTTGAGCAATTTCATCATCCTCCACTTTAGAACAATCATGAATGCCTTTTTCTGCAATACAAACATCTCTTGCAACTTTTACCTTGTTAGTAATAGGATTGTAAACTCTATAACCTTTAGTATTTTCATCATAACCAACAAAAATAAAAGGTAAAGATTTAGCATCTAATTTTTTTCTTGTCTCCTTATGTTTGTGAACATAAGCTATGGAACCAAAAATTCTTAAATTCTGCAAATTGGGCTTTCTACCAAACCAAGCTTCTTCAGGAGTTTTACCCTTTAAGGCTTTGGTAGGTGTTCTATTAATTAAATAAGTTGCACAAGCCATAGCTTTAGCCGAAAACTTGTAATCCATATTTTTTGCATGCAATAAACATCTAGCCATTTCAACAATGGTCCTATGCTTCCATTTTTCCATACCATTTTGTTGTGGTGTATAAGGAATCATCAGCTCATGTTTAATTCCAAAAGATTTCAAATAAGCATTAAATGCAGTATTGACATATTCTCTTCCATTGTCAGTATGAAGAATCTTAATTTTAGAACCATATTGAAATTCTACAAACATATGAAATTCAGTAAACACGTCAAACACTTGATCTTTACTATGAAGGAAATATATTCATGTTCTCCTTGAAAAGTCATCAACAAAGGTAAGAGCATATCTTGAACCTTGGATGGAGGGGTTCTCCATGGGACCCAAGAGATCACTATGAACTAGATGCAATTTAGTATATGCCCTCCAAGTTTGACCATGAGGAAAGGGTTCCCTATGCATCTTACCACTCATGCAACCATTGCAAACAATTTGAGAAGGAACAATAGTAGGCAATCCATCAACCATATTTGCTTTTTGCATCAATGAAATATAATCAGAATTGAGATAACCAAGTCTTTCATGCCATATAGTAAAATCAACAGTAGTAAGCAAGGAATACTTTGTAGGAGGAAATTCATAGAACTTGAATAAGTTATCACTATCCATTTTAGCAGTAGCAATAACATGATTAGTTTTTGGATCAATGATAGAACACATGCCCCTATAAAAGTTAATTTTATAATCTTGACAAAGTTTAGGAACTGAAATCAAATTTGATTTTAATTTAGGAACATAAAGAACATCATGTAATTTCCCATTAGGAACATTCACATCACCAATAACTTCAACTTTGCAACTATGATTATTAGCTAATTGAACATGATTATTAGAAGTATTAGGATGCAAAGATTCAAAATATTCTTTATGAGAAGTAACACGCTGAAATGCACCAAAATCAATAATCCACTCAAGTGGTTGAGAAACATTATAGGTACAGGTAAATGCATGACGAGATGAATTACCATTATTATTACCTTTCTTATAATGAGGTTTATGTTGTTGATTATTTTGATTATTTTGGTTCATGAGATTTTTACCATTTTGCTTCTTAAAACAATTATTAGTAATATGTCCATCTTTCCCACAATATGTGCAATGGAGTCTTGTTTGAGAATTATTCCTTGGATTATTGTACGAATTATTGTGATTATTATTATGAGAATTGTTATGATAGGATTTAGAATGAGATTGATAATTAGACGATTTGTGTTTATGATTATGATTATGATTATGATTATGATTATGATTATGATTATTATTATTGGATCTAAAATTATTATCATGATTTTGATTTTTAGACATAAAAACATGTTCACTACTTTTAAGAGTACCAAATTGAATTAATTTAGCTTCCTCTTGACGTAATAAATTACGAAAAAATATCATAAGTTAATTGAGTAGCTAAAGTAGGAATAGCAAGTTGAGCATGAATATTCGTAATAAATTGTTGAAATCGACGAGGAAGACATTTTTTAAGAATAAGATGAATTAAACGTAAATTAGCTAACGTAACTCCTAAACCAGTTAATTGATTATTGATAGAATCAAACTTTAATAAGAATTCATCCATGGTTTTAAAATCCGTATACTTGAGATCTTCGAGTTGATCTTGAAGCTAAATTTTTTGGGATTCATTTGAGCTATCATAAGTTGTTTTTAAAATTTCCCAAGCTTCATACGCTTTTGTACAATTTTCGATTAAAACATACAAATTGGGAACCATTGAAATATCAATTAAACCAAGTGCTTCCTCATTTTGAGCTTTCCATCTATCTTGGTCGGCTTGAGGAGCAGTTGAAGCGGGCTCGAAACTTTTATCAGTTGCAACATCCAAAAGATGCTTGAAACGAAAAATAAAGGAAATATGTGTTTTCCATGAATGATAATTTGAACTAATTAATTTAATTTCGGGAATTAAAGTAGACATGATAACAAAATAATAAATAAATTACAATTAGTATTGAGAATGTTTTTTTTATTTACTCCTTTTAATTAAAAAACAAAAAATTAACCTCCTTGATTAAACTTGAATCAAATTTCAATAATAATTTAAAAAAAATAATAAATTTTAAAACAATATTTATATAAAAAATATTATTTCCAAATATTAATTTAAAACTTTAATTTTAATTAAACAAACTTTATATTGAAAAAAAACTTCAAAGTTTTAATAATAATAAAATAAAAACTACTTATATAAAAAAACTATTTAAAAAACTTATAAACTTATTAATATTAAAAAGTTAATAAACTTTTAAAAAAAAAACTTTTAAGATACGTGGAGGAAAAACTTAAGCTTTTTATAAACTTTACTTTGAAAGGTGATTTAAATTTTTTTTTTATTATTAATGGAATTGCATGAACTATCAAGAATAAAAAGGCGTTACTTGCAGACTAAAATAAGCAAAGCTTAGGAGGGAGAAAAATGTTACATAAAAGATTGTAGAGGTTCCAACGAATGTACAGAGAAAGGGATTTTTGCAGAGGTGTTAAATTTGAGAAATGAAATTACGATAACTAAGCAAAAAATTGGATTTTGATTTAGAAAAATTGAAGTTTCAGAATCTTTCATATTCTACTGAAGCAAGAGGCACGAAAATAAAATAAAATAAAATAAGAGAACAGAGGCTAAACAAGACAGAGATTGAAATTCATAAGATCTACAATCAAAATATAAACAGTAGAAGCAACTTCTCTTTGAAAATGATTTAAACTGAAATAAGTTTTATTTAGATTTGGACAGAATAAGGCAGATTTAAATAGAAAGATTTTAGATTTAACAAAAGATTGAAACAATATTGAAAACAAAATGACTAAAGCAGAGAGAAACTAAAATGTTACTTTGAATATGCAAATAGAGAGATTTATGCCTTTTACAGGGTAGACCCTGCAAAAAATGTTAGACTCTGATATTTTTTTATAAATACACAGAAATTCAATGAAGAAACAATATTAAAAATTATTTTTATCAAAAAACTTGCAAGTAAATGAAATGTTAGAACCTGCAAACAAATAGAGAATGCAGTTTAATAATAAATCGGTTTTGGCGGCAAGTCGACCAAGCAAATTAAGGACGCTGAGTTTGGCGGTAAACTTTCCAAACTAGTCACAATAAAAAAACCCTAAACTTTGGTGGCAAGTCTTCCAATTTTATTTTAATAGAAGATTAAACCTGCAGGCAAACTTGTTAACAATTTTGAAAAAAAATTAAAATTAAAAGCTGAAATAAAAAACCTGCACATTAGAAGATATTAGAGAAAGAACTTCTTCTCCTCTCAAGAATGCCTCCAAGAAGGTGAACTCCACAGAATGGTAACCTTCATCAATCTCAACTTGAAACAAGGATTAAAACCTACTCTGATACCATGAAAGGAAATACAGGAGCAAGGAAAGAAAAACAAAATCCAAGTAAGTTTATTGATGAAGTAAATGTTACCAAGAGAAATGTATAAACTTTGGAGCAATCACCCAAATGTGAAGAAGTAGGCACAAGAACTTTTAAAAAGGGAAAAGCAAAGAAAAACCCCTTGTAATATTATGAATGAGGCAATGCCTAAAATGTGTGTGTGTGTGTGTGTGTGTGTGAGAGAGAGAGAGAGAGAGAGAGAGAGAGAGAGACTCTTTACAATAATTTCATTAAGAAGAAATGATAGAGCAGACATCTCTTAAATAGAGATGAGGAGAGGATTTACAAAGTAACTCTCAAATCTATGAATGCCACCATTCATAAAATTTGTGTGCCATGTGTCCACATCCTCTTATGGAGGAAATCTAATATTCCTTAATAAAGGAAAATAAAAGAAATGACTTGTCCTCACACATTTACTAGAGGACAAATTACATGTAGGAATTCCAAATGAATATCCTAAACCAAATACAAATAAACCTAAGCCAAGTAAAGATTAAATATTCTAATAGTTATCTTGTTACAAGTGAATCTTGCAACCATTATATATATCTTACTCTATCGGTGAGATACCTTCACTGTTTCACCGACTCACTTCTCTGCTGCTCTTCACCTACTGCTTCTCTGCTGGTAAGACTTACCAGTTTATATTTCTTCTGTACTGCTCTCACTGAATCTCCTCTTCACTGCTCTGCTTTTCACCGATTCTCCTCTCTGCCGGTTCTCTGTTTATCTTCTCTACAACCTCCTTCACTTCTGCATTGCCAGTAGAACACTACTGGTTCTTCTCTCCAACCGATTGAATGCTTCAACTAGGTTCTCTCTCACTCCCACTCTCTTTATAGATGCTTGTTGAGCACTTGGCTGATTTGCTCTTACTTGCAGAAGTCTTCAACTTTGCAATCACACAATACTCTACTATTCAGCAACACTAAACAATTTCTTTGCCCTTCATACTTATAGCCCAAAATTCCCACCAAAAACCAATTCAAAATCTGGACGGTTAGGGTTTTCTCACCATCCTTGACGCAAGCCAAATCCAATCAGATCTTGCTTGATCTGATCTTCTTGATATCCAATTGCACAAGTCTGCTATCAATGTGCCTTCTAGAACACGCCTTCCATCTTTAGCAACCTGCAAACAATCTGTCGACATACATCTTGGTTAGTCACCATTAATACCTCTACTATTTCTTTCTCAAGGTCTTCTAATAGTCTGATCTTTTTGCTTCGATTTAGGCACCAACAACTCCCTGATTCTTCTCTGTTGTTCATTCTTCCTCAAGCCACACGCTTCTGACCCGATCCACAAATCATGGGATCCACTTTCAGTGCACACTAGTTGAGATACCTAACTCCACACGACACTTCACCAACCTCTGCGAGCTTGCCACCTTGATCCCATGTGGCATCCACATCAACCATCTATTAACTTGACTTTTTCAGTCGGTCCAGATAGGATCATCAATCAACCTACCGGTTCCTCTTCTCTTTCGGTTTGCTAACCCAGTCGGTTTTACTTACTGTACCGATTACCTCATCATATATGCCCTTATCTTGAACTATCGATGGAACTCTCAAACTGGTCTCTAGACAGATAAATCCAAAATATGCTCATTCCCCACAAGTGGAAAGTCTTCTGCATCTACACCTTGCTTATATAACCAGTGGACTTACATACCAGTTACCACTCTTGATGACACCATGTCATCAACCTTCACAAGACTCCATCTTCGATAAGATCTTTCTACTTCAGACTGCATCTGCTTGATCTTGCCTTTCTTCCTTATCAATCTTGTTCATTCCTCTACCGGTTTGTCAAGGTGACAAACACTTCATACTTCTCTCTCCAAACTATAATGCACTCAATGCATAATAGGAGATAAGCTCCACTTACTTGGTGGAGTAACACCATCTTCTTTCTTCCATATACTCATGTGACTTCCCTGTTTATACAACATCTCCTCAAACAGGCACATGTGATCTAAAGTGAGCACATTCATTGTCAGTCATTGCTTCTCATGATCACTGCATCTTCATCCGGTGGGAGACATGTTGTTCAGTAACCTCATAGCATACCGGCTCATTCTTCTCTTTTAGTGTTGATGTGATTCAGGTAACATTCTGCCTCTTCATCACAAATAACCTCTCAAACACCATGCCTAGTGTCAACACTTTATCTCAACAACTGACATACTCTCCTTACCATTACTGGTGTTCTGCAACACAAGGTGATATCCAAGATATCTCATCCTATCACATCCTGTACTTCTCCATAGCGGTGTTGCACATACATCTCTACTATCGATGGTCATCCCATACTAGTTGACATCAATGACAACACAATGCCAACAATCTCCCCCTTTGGCATTGATGTCAACACATGTAGTATCCGACATACTACATAATCCTTCTCCCCCTTTGACAACATGGCAAAGGGCACTGACAGTATATTATTTCTCTTTGTATGTATCGGTCACTGACAAAATACTTTCTCCCCATTTGTCTTCATTGGATGTAACACTTCCTTTGATACCATTTGTTATCTTGTCATCGATTGTTACATCTTCTCAAGTCACAACACTTGATATGGGGAATTTAACCATCAACTGACACCAATTGAGTATGCAGGTCCGAAGCCATTTAATAAGGAACTTCAATTTGCAGAGGGAATGATACCAATTGTTGATGTGTCAGTGAATACTATTCTCTTACCGATCAACCTGCAACACCTCTGCAATTTCCATCTCCCGCAGTTTGGGCAGTCAGTAACCTTTCAAGTTCAAGCAAGCCGACTCTTCATTATGAGAATCTTCATGATGAGCACTTGAACTCCCCCTGAGTCATACATCTCAAGTTCTTATCTCCGGTCAGGTACAATACCAAAACTCCCATCTTCTCCATATATCGGTTTAGCTATCATATGTGATCATCGGATGATCCTTCAACTCCACTATATCCACCATAGCCTATGACATGATCTTGGATTTACACAATGCTAGGCAATGTTATCATCATACCAAGAATCAAACAGGTTAGCCCAAAAGCATGCATGTCTGCATGAACAACCATGGGACCAACATATGTCATTCAAGTCTTTTCCAATACCACCTGAGACATGAACTCCACATTGCATGCTACCGGGGCTAATGCTATGAACTAGGATACTGAGTGTTTAGGAAGTGGTGCCGATGAATGCTCCACTAGCAAGAATGTCCCCCACCATGACATTCTCTTTGTCTCCTCAAATGGAGAAAACAAAGGCCAAACCTTCTCAGTAAGAAATGCTCCCTAGAAGAAGGTTGATCTAGATACAACCGGTGAGGACTTGCAGACAAGAAAGAAGATCGGTGTTGCAAGAAGAAGGAACAATGTAGATCCCAAAGGAAAAGGGAAGATGGGAGAAGACAACTTCACCAGAAACAAGGAAATGAGGAAGCAGCAAAGAAGACCTCCTACCGACATAGGACAAAGAAATACTACCACCGACAGGGCAAAGCAAGTATGGGAGAAGAAAAGACCAGATGGAAGAGTTGCACAGAATGGACAATCTAGAGTCCATTCCCGAAGAAGCAGAAATGGAGATGCTAAACCGGTAAGATCTCCCCATGCATGGAAAAATGAATTTGTAAGTCTTACACCATCCTTTACCGGTTACTGCTTTGCATGAAAATGGTTATGGCCATAGGGCAGAGGAATGTAGAAAGAGATCTAGAAAGAATAATATAGGATCTCATCGACAACATGCATATGAGAAAAATGTTTCCAGGAATAGATACATGCATGTTCCCTCTCCTGGTTATGCAAATGTTGTTTGTCATAATTGCAAAGGTCTTGGCCATAGAATGTTTGAATGCAGGAAGATGAACCTGCAGTCACATGGAGGCCAGTATAACAACTATGTTCTGCAGAAAAATGGATTTAGAGCATATGAAAGTCAGAAACTTGCTTGGAACCAAAGGAGAAATGTCCCTATAGGAGCAAGAGGTTCACCGGTTTTGGTTGCTAGTCACAACAACATGACCTGAAAAAGATGGTCAAACCAGTATGTAAAGAGATTCCCCAAACATGAAGTTGGGATGGATGTTGTGTGCTACTACAACACTACTTCTGGCTGTGATGGAAAATCAGGAAATAGGACACCTCAGCAGAAGAAGGAAAGACCTGCTCCCAAGTCTGAAAAATGGGAAGAAGAATGAGATCAATTAAGTATGGAGGAAGAAGACCATGGATCGACACTGTGCATTCAATGCACAGGTGATATCTTCTAAGGCCTAAAGGAGATGCATGATCTTAGGGGGAGTTATGCACATTGAAACAATCATTCACCCCCTCAGTGAAGAAGGCAACATGGAAGAACGTACTGTTGCCGATATGAAAGAAGAAAATGTATAGATAAGTGTGTGTAGATGCTACCTTGACTACTCACCTACAGATCAATGATGGATCACCACTACATGTTTCAATGAGTAAATGTTAACAATTGGTATCAATGTTAACCGGTATATGCAGGATGTTACCGACATGTATGCTAACAGGTACTTGCAGGTTATGTAAGACATGAAGTTGCTTTTGATTCTTCAGCATCTTGTCCAAGGCATCACTGCTGCCATCAAACCAGACTCTTACCTTGAGCTCCTCTTGACACTTCTCAAGGTTATTTTGGAGAACCTCCATTTCTCCCAGCAGCTTCTGATTTTCTTCATTCTTCACTTCTAGACTAGATGCTAGATCTTCACACCGACACTCCTTGGTGCCTTCTTCTTGAGTCTTCAACTCAGAGATGCATTTTTCAGATTCCTCAAGGCATTTGATTAACCAGTTCTGCTCCACTATAGCAACATTCTTGAATAGCTTGTATTCCTTTCTTACTCTATTGAGTTCTTCAAGGGCATTTACAAGCTCATCTTCAAGGTCAACTTCTGCTTCTTCTTCTTCTTCTTCACCTTCACTATCACTCCCAAACACATCTCACCGATGGGATCTATTTTCCCTATCACATTCAGATGTGTGCTCCTCATCTTCATATTCTTGAGCCATGAAGAGGTGGGTTCCTTCATCTTCATTGTTGCAGCTGCTAACAGATCTGCCTTCATTATCTGCACATGAATCTGTTGCATAGTTCTTCTCACTTCCACATACTGATCTAGTGGTGTAGGGTTCATTTCCATACAACTTCCTTAGTCTATCGCATAAACTCTTTGCCGATTTACACTTGTCCAGTTGTGAGGAAACATCACCGGTAAGCCCATTGAATATGACCTTAATGGCTTCTTCATTGCACAAGCAACTTCTTTCTTCTTCAGATCCGAAGGGAGGACTGATATTCCTCGGGAGACCATTTATAACTGATATCCATACATCAACCCCTAGGGAGGAAAGAAAGACTTCCTTTCTGCAACTCCAAATAGCATAGTTTGAACCATCAAACATTGGAGCAGGAAATGACACTAAACAAACCATTGTGTCCTTAGGTTGGAATCTACCCAAGTTGGAGAACACTCTTCTAACTGGGAACCTAGGCTCTGATACCAATTGTTAGACACAATGCATCATTGAGAAGGGGAGGGGATGAATAAGTGGTTCTCAAATCTCTTTTCTTTTTGCAATCCTATGTGAGCATACCGGTTGATAGATTTAACTCAATGCACACTTATCGGTTATGGAGGAGACTAACTTAAATACAAACACACTCACAAGGGGACATCACATAACGCCAACACATACGAGGAAAATTCAAGATGGGAAAAACCTTGGTGAGCAATGTTGCTGGAGTCTATTGCTCCAATCCAACCTCACAATAAACACAGTTACAAAATTTAGGGCACCAACCCAAGGAGCACCAATCCCTACCTGATTTATGGGCTACAACCCAAAGGAGCACCAACCCTTGACTTTAGGGCACCAACCCAAGGAGCTACAACACCTGCACCGAGCTACAACTCAATGTTCACAATGTAAACATCAAATACATAAGTGGTTATCTTGTTACAAGTGAATCTTGCAGCCATTATATATATCTTACTCTATCGGTGAGATACCTTCATTGCCTCAGCGACTCACTTCTCTTCTGCTCTTCACCTACTGCTTCTCTGCTGGTAAGACTTACCAGTTTATCTCTCTTCTGTACTACTCTCACTGAATCTCCTCTTCACTACTCTGCTTTTCACTGATTGTCCTCTCTACCGGTTCTCTGTTTATCTTCTCTACAACCTCCTTCACTTTTGCATTGCCAGTAGAACACTACCGATTCTTCTCTCCAACCGGTTGAATGCTTGAACCAGGTTCTCTCTCACTCCCACTCTCTTTACAGATGCTTGTTGAGCACTTGGCTGATTTGCTCTTACTTGCAGAAGTCTTCAACTTCGCAATCACACAATATTCTACTATTCAGTAGCACTAAACAATCTCTTTGCCGTTTATACTTATAGCCCAAACTTCTCGCCAAAAACCAATTCAAAATTTGGACGGTTAGGGTTTTCTCACCATCCTCAAGGCAAGTCAAATCCAATCAGATCTTGCTTGATCTGATCTTCCTGATATCCAACTGCATAAGTTCGCTATCAATGCGCCTTCCAGAACACGCCTTCCATCTTTAGCAACCTGCAAACAATTTGTCGACATACGTCTTGGTCGGTCACCATTAATGCCTCTACTGTTTCCTTCTCGAGGTCTTCTAATAGTCTGATCTTTTTGCTTCGATTTAGGCGCCAACAACTCCCTGATTCTTCTATGTTGTTCATTCTTCCTCGAGCCACATGCTTCTGACCTGATCCACAAATCACGAGATCCACTTTTAGTGCACACCAGTCGAGATACCTAACTCCACACGACACTTCACCAACCTCTGCGAGCTTGCCACCTTGATCCCATGTGGCATCCACATCAACCATATGTTAACTTGACTTTTTTAGTTGGTCCATATAGGATCATCGATCGACCTACCGGTTCCTCTTCTCTTCCGATTTGCTAACCCAGCCGGTCTTACTTACTGTACTAGTTACCTCATCATATCTACCCTTATCTTGAACTATCGATGGAACTTTCAAATCAGTCTCCAGATAGATAAATCCAAAATATGCTCATTCCCCACAAGTGGGAGGTCTTCTGCATCTGCACCTTGCTTATATAACCGATGGACTTACATACCGGTTACCACTCTTGATGACACCATGTCATCAACCTTCACAAGATTCCATCTTCAATCAGATCTTTCTACTTCAGACTGCATCTGCTTGATCTTGCCTTTCTTCCTTATCAATCTTGTTCATTCCTCTACCGGTTTGTCAAGGTGACAAACACTTCACACTTATCTCTCCAAACTATAATGCACTCAATGTATAATAGGAGATAAGCTCCACTTACTTGGTGGACTAACACCATCTGCTTTCTGCTATATACTCATGTGACTTCCCTGTTTATACAACATCTCTTGAAACATGCACATGTGATCTGAAGTGAGCACATTCATTGTCAGTCATTTCTTCTCATGATGATTGCATCTTCATCCGGTGGGAGACATGTTGTTCAGTAACCTCACAACATATTGGTTCATTCTTCTCTTCTAGTGTTGATGTGATTCAGGTAACATTCTGCCTCTTCATCACAAATAACCACTCAAACACCTTGCCCATTGTCAACACTTTCTCTTAACAGTTGACATACTCTCCTTACCATTACCGGTGTTTTGCAACACAAGGTGATATCCAAGATATCTCATCCTATCACATCTTGTACTTCTCCATAGCGGTGTTGCACATACATCTCTACTACCGATGGTCATCCCATACCGGTTGACATCAATGACAACACAATGCCAACAAGAATATTGTGACTAATATAGAAAATACCATAATGAACACGCTTTCACCACCTATCAAAATGGTGAATTCACCAAAATGTGAAGTGCAATTTTTATAAACAGGATAAAAACAAGACGAAACAAAACTTGTAATAAATAAGAAATTTACACAAAAGATAACTAGAGGTTCCTAAAGGTTTGACAAATGATGTTTCACCTTAGAGACCTAAGTTAGCTACCACAAATATATTTTTGTTGTCCTAGATAACTTTATTTTGCATTGATGTCATCATTAGACATGACATGATGCTTGTCTAATTTTGGGCATCTACATATTCAATGGTGACAATAAAATATTATACATAATATGCTCATAAGCTTGTACTAGATATGTGTCAAATTATGAATTTAATAAGCTAGGGTTAGTCTTATAACAAAACCACCCTTGTAAAGAATTTTTGCACCTCGGTTGAGTCATAACAAAAGTAAAAGAAGAGTACATCCATGCACGCTGCTCACTTTTGAACTAACAAAGAATCTAAACTAGGGTTTGCCAAATGTTTGATTTAGCAAGCTAGGATAATGTTATTTGCTAACTTTTATGCAAAAATACACCAACATACACACTAGTCAACGCATAATAAATAAAGAACAATTAACATACAGGAAAATTTATAGATTGATAAAGAACAATTAGTTTTATTATCATTTATGTTAATAACAAATTCAATAATAATTCAAGTTTCTTTTTCTCCTCGTCTTCCTTTTGCCTTTTGAACTTCTAGTCCATGGATATCTATTTAATACTATATTCTTTTATAAAAATGAGAAACCCTCCAAGTGGGTTTTTCTTTTTATTCCATACAAAGAATAGTTCCATGGAGGCTATCTAAAATGTTTTAGAAGGTGCTATTGAGAATTTTTAAGAGCTTTCACAAATTAGTGGTCCCACACATTTTGTGTAGTCAACAAGCTTAAATTTTTTTGGAAATTGGTTGTCTCATTGTTTGGAACAATGATGAATGCTATAATATATATATCAAAGTTCTGAGACTTGACTCGGCAAAATAAAAAAACCTTTGAAATTTAGAGATTTTTAACGATTTAAAACTTGTTTCATGCACCCGTTATTGAATAAAGCTTAAAGACACTATAACATCATCAAATAGAAGCTCTAGCTCATCCTCAGCCTCAACGTTATAGTAGTCGGTCTGCCTCCTACAAAGGCATCTAAGGTAGGTCCTGGATGACTGAGTAGCGATAGTCTCCGCCTGTGAGGTGCCACAATGATCAACATCAGTTGTGCCTGTGCCAGATCGTGCTCTATCCTCCTCCTCTGCCATAGCCATAGCCTCAACCTCTCTGTCTGCCATATCTGACATGCCGCGGCGTGAGTCCTGGAGCTTGGACTCAGCGAGTTTTACCATAAGTCGCTTGACTCGCCTAAGTCAGGCGAGTTATGAGCAAAACTTGCCGAGTCCGAGTCACGTGTTGTCAAAACTTGCCGAGCTTGGCTCGACTCGCCAACTTGGCAAACTCGCCTAACTCGCGGCGAGTTTGGGAACTCTGATATATATATATAACCATCCCTAAATTTATTGACAAGAAAGTAAAAACTATAAATGAATTACACATGCAACAAAATCAATCTGAAATCTAAAAGGGAGGGATTCTAGCAAGATTTTTACCCTTCATGAGATTATCTACTCTATGAAAACAGTTTCTCACATGGATACCATAGGATTGCTTCCCAAGACAAATTAAAAATTGACAATTTCTTCTATTCTGAAAATAGCTCAAAAGCACGTCCTCTTCTGATCACATAAACAAAAATGTGTCAAAAGAAAGATAGCCTAGGCATAGCCCATTCGGCTATGGATGCAAGCCAGACTGATAATTCATTGATAGAGTGGAATGCCCTTCAACGGAGGCTTAAATGTGGTCTTTAGCAAAATTCATCAACTTAAAAATTTTCAGTCATCAAAAAATGCCCTTTATTCAAAGGAGGCAAAAGATACAATCCAACTTCTTTATGAATATCTTACATTTGGATGTGTTGGTACAACATTGTATGGCTGCTCCATTGTTTATTTTTTTGACTTGCAATTTTGGCACATAATAGAATTAGATCATTAAGCTCATATTGCTACATTATAGTCACTTTCTTCCCCTACACAGCAATCACTAATAGCAGAGAAAGAAGGCATAACTAAATTGAATTCTGATATACCAAGGTCCAAATAAACACCATGTGAGGACCTAAAGAATCTAAAACAACTTATAAAATATCTAAAACTTAAGCTTCCATCATTTTTTAACCTCACCATGACGGTCATGAATGATCAATAGCCAATTTACAAATTTAACATGTCTCTAATCGATCAGATATTCCTGTTACACTATTCGAATGTGAAGACCCACATCTGGGAATGCAGTTTCAAACACCCATATGAAATCTCTGTACATAAGGTGAAACCCTTCACTGTTCACAATTCCCACCAATGCCCCTCTCAATAGCAGAATCATCAACTTTTACATTACAGACAACTTATTGTCTCGATCCCTCTGCATTATCATTCTCTGGTTTGTAGTTGTGTTCATTCCATTCATCTACAGCATTTTGATCGAAGCCAACCAACTCATTGGGGACTATAGGTTTCCTGCAATCCTTTGACGATTGAATTCCAGCTTTGCCATTTTCATGTTCAAAATTATCGACACAATCTTGGGATTCAACCATGAATGAATGGTCTGTGAATTTATTGTTAATGTCGGAGTGCATCCCAGTAAGGTTTGATGGACCTATTCTATCAATTTCAAAGATACCTTGTGGCCTAAAAGTTGGAAGATCGGCATCCTTCCCAACTTTGTTACATGCAGGTGAACAAGCATCTGCCTCGCTATCCATATTACTACCATCAGAAGTTGTTGAAGATCCATCATCAACGAAGTCCTTTTCTAGGCTAAGTGGTATACATTCACAAGCATGAGCATTTAGGGGAGAGGCAATATTGAGGCTCCTGTTAACAAGGGCGATGTCTTCCCTTTTAACAACATTAAGCACTGTTCCAGTAGGACTCTTTTCAGCTAGGAGCATGTCACCTTCAGCAACTGTAATTCTAGATTGTGGTTTAGGTAAGGTGTTTTCCAAGTTCCTTGTTTCGGAAAAAGAGTTGAACTGATTCTCTGTATCAGTATAATTTCCAGAATTGTTTGCATTCCAGTCCACATTCTGTTTCCTTTGGTTACCACATTTGTTGCAAAGTACACCCCTGTTTGACATACAAGCAGCACAAGAGTAGGGAAGTGCAGAGTCTTGAAGAGATTCAGAAGTAGCCTCATTTTGAATCTCCTCTCTATTCCACTGCTTATTGAACTCTCCTTCAACATCAAAACTCTTAATAAATGTGGTTGCAGATGCTGTTCTCATCAAGGGGCCACCAACTCTTGTCCAAGAAACATTGGAATCCACATTTTCACTCTCACTGTCACTGCCATTAGGGTTGTTGCGAGCGAATCTGAGTGTTCTCCAAGATGGTCCTCCCCATGGTCCTCCTTGATGATTACCAGATTCAATAACACCCTCTTCATCAAGGGATCCCCATGAAGTTTCACGGGCCATGACATTCCATGAGGGTATCCTCTTTGCCGCACTGAATCTCATCATACTGCTGGTTCCTTGTGGGGAAGACCTCTCTGTTTGCCTCTTTTGCTTACGGAGACGATTGAGAAAAGATACACACTCATCTAGCACAAGTTCAACGTCACAGTTGGCTTTTATTGCAGAGAGTTTTTCCCATGTGCATCGCCTCCCTTGATTAACAGCTTTCTGAAGCTCCAAGTGAGTTGGATTCTGAATTAATTTAGTTAACTGAGAAGAATGAAATTTGCAGTGTCAATTAGGGAGTAGAATTTTTGCATCAGATTTGCAAATGATAAACCAAACACAATGTACGTCAAACTTTGATAATACTTAATATTACCTGTGCAAGAGTGGCAGGCATAACCACGGTCACATCACCTTCCCATTCTTGGGCAAAAAGCTTGGCGATCCCACCCAAGGGAAAACCCAGCTCCAAGATTTGATTGCACCGATGCTTAACCTCCATCTCTAATAGATGAGCTAGCTGCAATAAAGAATTTAGATACGTCAACAGTAATGCACTTTACAGAGGAGGCATCTACAAGGATTCGGAGAGACAGACGCGAACAACTTAAACAAAAAATTCAGATTTGAAAATGAGACCAAAAAAAAAAGTGAGATTGGGACAAGTTTGCTGGTTAACTTTAAGAACATGTATAGGTTCAAGATGGTTTTGTAAAGCTGTGGATATCCTGTACAAAATTCTGAAATGGGATCTTATTCATATCTTCTATGGAAGTTGAGAGTTAGAAACAACTGCCATAGCCAAAACCTTAACTACACAACTTAATTTCTATGCCTGACAATTTCGGTGTTGTATGTGCACTAAAGCATTTCTGATTAATTGAATCTAATGTGGTAGATAACACAGGATTTGAAGTCTTTCCTTCAGCTTGAGTTCTTGAGTTTGAGATGAAAAAAATGATACCAGAGGAAAGCAGATATAATTTGAAAAATCAAATTTAAGCGACAAACTTGCATACCTTTGCTGCAAAATCCCCTCCATGTGCTCTCACAAATTCCTTGAATCTTAACAGTGGTGCAATGTGGGGATTAGCCTGACTGACAATGAAGTGGTTCACATTGAATAATTCCTTTAGCTGCATCATTGGCAAGTCACTTTCCAAGCTTCCATCAATCCACTGCCTAGTCCCGATGCCCGATTCTTCAGGACTTACCTGAAATGGAGTGTGATAGGGAATGAGCTCTCCGTGTCGGTCCTTGGCCATCAATTCCTGGGCTTGAAATAATCCAGGGAAAGCACAGGAAGCAGTAACTGCACTCCAAATCACCACATGAGGAGAAGTTAGATAATTAAGGCATCTAGGAGGCTCATGCCTTCTAGGCGAGCAAACTGAAATGCCCAAAACTCTGCCTGTCTGGTCATAAGCTTCTTGGAAAGTTAGATTCCTCGTTAAAGATCTAAGCATCTTCTGCAGCTGTCTAATTTCATGGAGTGCCCCTTGTGTTAGCAGCCTACGAACAACAGTAAATATGCCGCCCAATTGATCAAAGAACTGCAAGGTCGGCACAGAATCTGCAAAAAAACTTTGAAGCTCTGGCCATGTCCTTGTGGCAATTACAGCACAGATTATTGATCCGACACTTGCTCCTGCTACCACGCGCGGTAGAAGGTGATTCTCTATTAATGTCTTGACAACACCCACATGGAAAGCACCGAGAGATGCACCCCCACTCAGAAGAAGAGCAGTTCTGCCAAAAGCATGCCTTGTTTCTTGCATAAATGCAAGCTTTTCTTCCGAGAGTATTTCCTCTGAGTCTGAATCACACACCATTCTCAACTGTGTTGAGACCTCATCTATGTAGTCTTTGATAACTTTGGGTACCTGCAACCTGCCTTTGTGGAGATCCGGGTTGCACATATTGCCCAGATTCCGAACCAAATCAGCTCTCAGATAGAATACTATGTCTTGCAAGCCACCTTTTTTCCGGCGCCTTTGCAACTCGTGTAACTTAGCTTTCACAAGCTCTTCATCATACAAATCGGTCTCGTTTCTCCTGGGAGTCTCCTTTTCAAGCATTTTAGCAGCATGGGACCATTCATCGTATGTAAGTGCATTGCACATGAGATTTCTCCAGAATTTCCGACGATATGCAACCTGAGCCTTGGATTTTACAGAAGAATATCGCTTCAAAATCAATGCTATGCCAACAATTAAGGCTAAAAGAGCATGCGAGTTCCGAGGATGGAGCCAGTTGAAAACTGGAGCAAATGTCGTCCTGTATGCTCGCCTCAAAAATCTCTCGCATTTATTGAGGTATAATGAGATTGCAATAGCAACAATTTTCTGAAATTCGGATAGAGATTTACATAACAGGACCCTAACAGCAATTGTTCTGCCTAAAACTGTTGATGGACCTATTAGGAATGTGCCCACATTAGCCTCGGCACTCCCATCCATTTCTGATACAAAATATTCTATACAACTTGTGCTGATCAAATGAGATGAACAAAGAAATAGGCCCAAGACGGGCTGAAAAGGGGGGAAATATATACCAGAGACCTCTTATATGGATTGGGGGTTTATCTGAATTTGCAGAGCGCTATAGCAAGCTGAAATAAATCTCCAGTCTTCTCCTCCGGGACACTTTACCTTATCAAGAACTCATTTCATCTATTGTTCCCTAATAGAGGAAGACTGCTATGAAAGTGCCCAAATTTTCATCAGTTTCAACCACTGTTTGATTGGCTTCTGCGTCCTTCTATATGGATCCCAGCCTTATCCTATTCTCTGGCGTGTCCACCGGTTATGTTTCCCTCAGCAACTTTAAATTTCGCAGACATCTGTGAAGCTCATCATTCCATTTTTCTTTACCACCCCCAATTTCTCTGTTTATTGTTATTTTTACCTGCTTCCCCCAAATTTTTCAATTCAAAAAACATCCCGATTTCTTGTAGAAGCAAAAGCACGAGCCAATTTCAGCCATGGCCATTAACAATTCAGTAAACATTGCACCCACCAGACCTTTTTTCGATTTGAATCCTAAATAGAGAACACCGCTAAACCAATTTCAGATATCGTGAAGGGAATCTGCAGATCCAGATGAAAACGGCTGATTGCTTTCTTAAACTACTCAAAATCATGGCTATCAAACTTCTGGCCGTTAGCTTTATGTTTTGAAGCCCGCGACCATGGTCCCACATGATCTTAATCTTGTCTGCGGTGAGTTTTATTTCATCTGTATAGGCCTAATTTACACGTTTTTGCTCCATAGTAGTTTGACCGGAGATTATTCATGATCATGAGTGACTCATCGCCTCGGATTTGGCTAAAGTTTAATGCTTATCCATGACGTCACCTGCAAATGTGGAGTTGGAAGATACCTAATGACGACCATACTCTCTTTCCAAGCTTCGGATGCCATTCTAATCTAAGCTAATGCTTCCATGGAAGAGTCGGCCTACTTTCTATTTTGCCATTGAACAAAATGCAGTTTTTATGAGAATAATTTCAACATCACAAATAAATTATTAATTATAATTTAAAAAAATTAATTTTAAAATCTGAAGAAATTACAAGATTTTTCAATGACAATGTTTATTATTAAATTTCAAAGAGTTAAAATTTAAAGAGGTTTATTACAAACTTATCATTTCTAAGATTTGAAGGAATTGACAAAACCACAAAAGCACATAAAATCTAAATGAGAAGAAATACACTAAATCCAAATCATTTTGAAGGAGTTTAAGAAATTGAAGAGACGAATATCTCCAGTCCACAACATTCTAATAACGAATAACTATAGGCACCTATTTGGCCAAACAATGTGCAACAACTTTCCACTCTTTAAGAATATAAATAAAAAAGATAGAGTAAAAAAAATGATGTACAAAGAATTTGCTCCACATAACAAATTTGATTTCTAGGAAGACATTGAAACATTTCCATTATTCACCAAGGATGCCAAAATCATGGAATCCATCTCACATATAACATTTTTCCAACCTAGTTCACAAGCTTTCTCCATAGCTACAAGGACAATCCAAGCCTCAATTTGATTATTAGTAACAATCCCCATAGCTAAAGAGAAAAAGAAGTGAATCAACCCAATATTATTACTCCCAACTCCATCCCTATAACACCTAGACCATCTCGTGAAGAGCCATCTGTATTAATCTTAAAAAATTCTAACAGAGGAGACCATTTGTAGCTCTATTCACCTTATGTGAAGATTTGATCCAATTAATAAGATTTGTATAGACATTAAAATAACCCAATTCCAACTTTGTGAAATCAAACTGTCAGAAGTAGACATGACAATCTCCATAAAATATTTAGCCATTAATAATTCTTTAATTGAATCCAAAACTTTGCCAGATATACTTAATAAGACTAATAACTTTGAAAGTTCCAACAATTTCTTTCCAACCATATGTTCCACAAAATAAAAACAGTTCCTATATCTCAAACCATTACCAAAATTGAAGTCAAAGTAGGAGATTGCTCCAAGCTAACCCAAAATTCAGGTAGAGAAGTAGCATGGACCATGTCGAACACTATGTTTGAAAATAAAAGAAATCTTCCTAAGGGTGTGAAAACTAAAAGGTTATCGACCAAAATGTCATATCGAGCATCTCAAAAGGAGTTTCACCGAAAGAAATGCTTTCATCGAAATAAAGCATGACGTGTAAAGTACTACGTAAAAATGTCTTCGGCGGAATATCACTTTCGATAAATGAAAGCAGCCGCTCATCGAAACTCCTGTTTCATTGAAAAGCAAAAAGCAAAAGGTAAAAAGTGATTTCGATAAGAAACAACTGCCGAAGAAATTCAAAAAGCATTCATCGAAATGCAAATCTCATCGATAGCATTGTATCGAACAAAAACAGAGGGGTTTTATCGATGAGGGGGATGTCGAAGAAAAATGACTTTCGAAGAGCTTGCATGAACTTTCACCGAAGAATAGAACTCATCGAAATATGATTTCGATGAAACTTGCGAGTAACTTATCGAAAGAAAGTTCATTGAAGAAAAGATGATTTCGAGGAGACTTGAAAAGGGTTTTTCGACATAGGCTATTCACCGATGAAGTGATATCTAAGGAAGTGAGCTTTCGATGAAAGGTTAAAGTATCCGGCCGAAGACAAGGGTTTCATCGAAAACTCGATTTACGATCATTTCAGTTGAACAGTACTTCCCGCGAAAGAGTTAAAAGCCCAAGGGAAGAATGTCACATCTGCAATTAAGTTTAAACATTTGAACAGCCGTTATAGATGCAGAGGCATTAACTGTGCACAAGTTGCCCATGCAATTATAGCTGAACTGATCGAATTTTTCATAAGAACCAGATTGATGCTAAGAAACTGAAAGCTGCAAAGAGTTTGCTGGAATTCGTGAACGACAATCAGAGGAGCTAGACAAATTTTCCAAGTAAGTTTGATTTCTCGTATTTATTATGGAACCGTCTTCTTCTTCTAAAAAGAGTAGGAAAGGGAAAGAGCTAAACCCTGAAGAGAAGCCCAAAAGACAGAAAAAGGAAGGTAGAGCTTTGACTCAGGATTTGCTAGACCAGTGCCCGACATCCAGCGTGAGGTCTAAAAAGATCAAAAGTGAAGAAGAAGGATTGGAGGATAGATTTGAACATCTGGGAGACATATGGACCGAAATCAGGGGACATGAATTGTTCTTGTTTAGTTACAAAAGAAGGGATGCTCCTGAGCCCATAAGTAATCTATGGAAGAAAAACTTAGGGAAATTGGTAGTCCCAAATGTGTTTGTGGATGTTGAATTAATGAAAGCTTTGGTAGATTGCTATAATCCGAGAACCAAAACCATATGCGACTACCGAGGGAATCCCTTGGTGGTGATTAACAAACAGACTATTGATATGGTGTTTGATCTAGACTGGGAAGTAGAGGAGAAAATCAATATGCAGAAACTGTCGCAAGAATTCTTTAGCTTGGAAAACATCTACAGAACATGGAGATTACCTATTCATCGGCCGAAAGTGGGCGGGTCCATTGTCCCATTCAGCAAAAATGACAAGGTGCCATTCGATGTCAACCATTTCCATCCGTATTTTAAATATACATACTATGCTGCAGCCCAAGTATTAGGCTTAGAGGCTCATCCTCTCATGGATATTGGGGTTATGGTTTTGTGTGCCGATTTACAATCGAAAGACCCTAGGTCATTTGATTATGCCACTTATGTTGCAGATGCCCTAAATCATGGTTTGGAGAAGTTGAAAGGAGACCTTGTGAATATCCATTTTTCATTGTACTCTTTATTGATGCATATTATTCTTTATTGTGGACAAGAAATCAATTTCTGGTCAGATGATTTCTGCATCAGAGCTTATGATAAGAATGGTTTGAAGAAACCAGTTCAGTTGTGGGTTTCTACATGGGATCAAAGATTCATGAACAACCAGTACTGGCACTTTCAGGAATATTTTGTGAAACCCCTTAGTGCGGCCTTTGGGCAACATAGAGATTATACTTTGTCCCCTGAAATCAAGAGATTCCTCAGGCCAAAAGACTTCTCTCCAGAGTCCCAGATTGATCACAATTGGGGTGACTGGTATTGCCACAATAATCATACAGAAATCAGGGTATTTGGGTATGAAGGAAAGCCATACATGCTTCCAATTATAGTACCAAACAGGGTGGCTAGCCTAGAGATTGTGAGACAGTTATCTACGGTCAGTGCCAAACATCTTACGGATTTTGGTAAACAGTCCATTGTTCCAGGGTTATTGGTTTTTTCCGATTTTATTGTTAAAAGCTCAAAAAGCTATCATCTACTTCAAAATAAATTAGATTATTAAGGCATGACTTTGGGTGAACCTAGAGAGAACTTTGATCCTGAGGGATATGTAAGAGCTGCCAGGGCGTCACAAAAACTAAAGGCCGGAATACATGTGGCTAAAATGCCAGATGACTTGATCAAGAACCTTGAAAGGGAAGAGGCCAGGGCTTTGAGAGAAAAAAGCGAAATGACTTGGGAAGCCTTCAAATGGAAAAGAACAAGGGGGATGGTGGATGGAGACTTGCTTGGAAACCTCCAAGACCCTGTGGAGATAGCCAAAAGGCTACTTCAACATGAAGTAGAGATTATGCATAGGGTGCCCCCCCAGTTCCTTCATTTTATCAATACTGAAAAGGATAGTCAACCATTGGCTCACATGTCACCAAAATCAACTGCTAGTAGTATCCCTGCTGACTCTCCTAGAGAAGATTATCCTCCTAGTTTTGAAGCAGAGGTGGATGTAGACACTGGTGAATTCAACATCAAAGATGTAGTTGACATAAGAATGACAGAGCATGAGGATTTCGTTGCTGATGACGGATTCGCCTCTTCAAGGGAATTCCTTTCATTCTTGTACCAGTATACAGGGGCCCATGTGAAACGAAGCATGGCTGGAAGACCCGAAGAAGAACAGATAAAAAGATTACAGGATGAAATCGATACCCTCATGAAGGATATGACCCCTGAGAAAGGGAGGAAAATGTTAAAAGAAGCTGGTGTCATCATCTTCTCTGGTTGGGACATAAATTCTGCACTTCTTTTTGATGGATTCTTGAAAAAACAAGATTTGAATCAACAGGTGTTGCCTCAAGAGGTAGATAAATTGTTCCTAGGCTCCGGGTATGATCCTGATCAAAAGGCTCTCCTACAATGGGCATTATATCCAAAGGGAAAAAGGCCAATTATTGTAGATATCGAAGAAACCTTTGGACACCTCATGATTCATCAGGTTGGAAAGACTGACCCTAGGGTCACTGCAAAGTTGAACCTGGATGTAGCCAAATTAAATATGGATCAGACGGAGTTTTTGGTCAGAGAAAATATTACTTATAAGGGCTTATATGAAAAATCTAAAGAAGAGAACCAAAAGTTGCAAACAAAAATATTACAACTTGAGACAGGGATTCCTTTGAATGAATATGCCTCGTATCCTACAGGACAAAGCTTGGACGATGTTTCTGATGCTCTATATTGGAAGTATCAAGCAGATAAGGCTACCAAACAGATAAAAAATATCCAACAAAAAATGGATAAATTGGTTAATGACATCATTGAACACCGATTCAACACCATGCTTATACATGTCAAACATTACTGGAGGGTGTACGCTGGAACCATAAAAGCATTAAGAGAGCATGAAAGATTAAAAGCACGATTGGATGAGGTGATAAGCAGTATTGATGTGATGACGCCAGAGGAGAAGGCTGAAGGGACTTCACACATAGAAGATCATGCTAAGTTCGAAGATATGCTAAAGCGAGACCTTAAAGAATTGGATGATGGGAGCCCTATTGGAATGCCCTCATTTTATAAAGAAGGAGGAGCAGTGTCCATGGAAGATTTGCGGAATGAGCTTATAAGCATCAAGGATTGGGCTCTGTCAAGATTGGACCAAAGCAAAGACATGGCCCCTACCGTCAACCAGATGATCTTCGAATACCTTTCACAAGGAGAAGAATTGAAGAAACAGAGTGTTAAGATCAAGACTTTCAAAGAGGATGATTATATTCATCATTTAGGAATTCTTAATCTCTTTTTACTTAAGTTTGTTAGGAATATTCAAATTAACGATTAACGTTTTGAAAAGACACGTCTTTTCATATTTGGCTCTTGCTCTCATATATATGTGAGAAAGGCTTTTTGTAATATGGGAACAAGTTAGAATAGGAACAAGATAGCAATGTATGCCCACCTGTAAGTTCTCTGTTATACAAATTTGGATGGAATACATGCTATGATCAGTTGTTTTCTTTGCGTATGCGTTGTGGATTATTTCATTTTGTTTTGGCAATCGCTTGTGATATTATCTAAAGAGATAAGGTTATTCATATTCTTGGAATGAAATTTATGTTATATGTTATAAAGTTGAAATAAAAGTTCTGCTTGCGAATTGTAATTGTTCTTCGCAGTGCTTACTTGAATGGTCCCTTAAGGGTAGGGTTAAATTCGTTCAAGCAACTTATGATATAAGTATTCAATTGATCTCAAAAGATATAATAACCGACAGGTCCATAAAGGGGTGGGTTAAAAAGCTGTCTCACAGGTTCGCATAATAAGTCCTGAAGAAAATATAATGACTCTGTAGCCCAAACAACGAAGAAGGCACTGGTTATTTACAGATTACACTTATCACCGTATTCGTCATATGTCATTTTAAAAGCAACAGGAGTAACTAAGTAAGAAACATAGATCGAATAGCTTCTACAACAACAATCTTGAACTCATCTGCTATATCTCCATCCTAGGAATCTATGCCATCTTGAGATAGGAGGGAACCAGATCAAAACACTTAATCTGCTATAAAAAGCACCGGTCATTAAGAACAACAAGTGAATAGGTACACCCGCCTAGGTCCTGCAGAGCTTGAAGTGAGAGAGTTAGTAACCAAATAGGTTCACTCTATAAGTTGGCCAAGTCAATTGGAGGGTTTGATCATAGGAGTTGGCATTTCCTTAGAACCTATCCAATCTGTTGATTTGAGACCCAACAGACCAAAAAGGAGATTCCAAATAGACCACAATTGCCTCCAAAGACCCTCACAAAAAAACATTTGGAAGGACCTTGAAAACCTTTTTTTTTCTTATGTTGTCCTAAATAAGACATTTATTTTAACAAAGAAGCCAAATACAAAAATTACTCTTTTTTTCCAACATGAGAAAAGCTCATCCCCAGTTTTGTCATGTTCTAGCAGTTTATGTCCACCAAACACCAAATAAACTCTATTTGGATCGCAATGAGAGTATCTCAACCATTCAAATCAACCTGTGTTGGCTGATAGCTCAAACTCTTCCAAAAGTAAAGATGGGGTTTCTCCACTAGTTGTGATGCCTTAAATTGAAAAACTTTGGACTACCTTGCCTCTAGAAAATACCTTAATTAAGGCTTAAAGATGGGGATATGAAGTGAGAATAAGGGGATTAAGGTCCCAAGAGTCCATCCAAAATAGAACATTATATCTAGATTTGACAATAAAAAAAGACATTACTTCACAAGAGATGTTCCCTTCTTAATCGTATTCCGAATCATTGATCCTTTCCCACTTAAAATAATTCTTAGAACCTCCTCAACATCAAGAAGCTTTGTTTATTTAATCAATACCCCGGAGAGAAGGAGGATTAAAATTAGTAACATTCTGGGAGGCCAAATTGGTAGTCTGCCCGCTTCTTACTTGGGGCTCCCATTAGGCCTTGATCCTCCGGACACCTTTTGGGGAGCCTTGGTGGATAAATTCCACAAAAAGATGTCTGGATGGAAGGGAGCTCTCCTTAGTCAAGCAGGTAAGGTCCAACTGCTTAAATCTACTATTCAGAGTATCCCCCTCTATGCCATCAGTCTGTTCAGGATTCCGGCTAAGTATGTTGAGGCCATTGAAAAGATTCAGAGATCCTTCTTATGGACAGGGGTGGAAGAGAAGAAAAGAATGAACTTAATTGCATGAGAGAAGGTCTGAAGCCTAAGAATAAAGGAGGTCTTGGCCTTAGAAGAATAAGAGACATAAATGATCACCTCATGGCCAAGCAGATTTGGAGAGGATATAGAAATCAAGGAGAGTGGAAAAAAACATGGGACAACAAATACAAAAGCCAATGCCTGAATCTTCAAAGTTTCCTCAAAGCGGAGACCATCCCTATTGGTTCCAATATTTGGAAAAATGTCTCTAGGACTAGAGACTTAATTATCAAAGGTACAAAGTGGAAGTTGGGGAAAGGGAATCTTATTCAGTTTTGGGAGGACCCTTGGCTTCTGGATTCCCCTTTGAATGGAAACCCTGAGTGGAACAAATATCAGAACCAATGCAAGGAAAGATTTGGAACCAAGGTTGAGGATTACTGGAAAGATGGACAGTGGAAAGACTTATCTCAAGTGGATCAGTCTTTAGGTAGTTTGAACAAAGTTATGAACTCTATGGTGAGGATTGAAGAAGAAGACCAAATAATTTGGAAACTCATAGCTAGTGGTACTTTTTCAGTGACTTCTCTATATCATCAACAATTCAAGACCATGGAAAGTCCTTGCTGGGCCAAAGCTTGGGTGAAAGGCCTCATACCCAAAATCAATATTTTCTTTTGGATAGCCCTTCAAGACAAAATTCTCACTACTGAGAATATCAGAAAAAGAGGTATCAGCATGCCTAGTTTCTGTATTCTCTGCAAGCAGAATGAGGAGACAATAAATCATATGCTCTTCCACTGTCCCTTCTCTGCTGATTTTTGGGGAAGCTGTCTGGATCAATTCAATATTAGTTGGAGCTTCCCTAATTCGATTCAAGAAATTTTCAAGTCTTGGCATCATCCTTCAAAAAAAAAAACTACAACCTTATTATGGAAAATTGCTTTACCCCACATGTGTTGGGGTCTTTGGAAAGAGAGAAATGATAGGATTTTCAAGGAAAAGACCAGTAAGGCCAAAATTGTGTTTGAAAAAATTAGAAGAAGCATAATGGAAAATCTGAATATCATAGGTGGTTTGGATAATCCTCACACTAAGGAGGATCAATGTATCTATAAAAAGTGGAGACTAAAGGCTCAAGAGAGTGTTCAGAGCAACCCTAGAGAAGGAGTGAGATGGACCAGTCCGCCCAGAGGATGGATAAAAATCAATTTTGACGGGGCCTCTAAGGGTAACTCGGGGGTTGCTGGATGTGGAGTGGTCCTAAGGGATGAGCAGGGAATATGTAAAATCATTAAATGTATACCCATAGGAAATCAAACCAATCATGTAGTCGAAGCCATGGCGGCCTATCATGGGATGATCCTTGCAAAGGAAGCGAAATGCACTAAAGTTTGGTGTGAAGGAGACTCCTTAAACATTATCAACTGTTTAAATATGAAATTCCCGCCGTCTTGGTCTATTAGTAATGCTATTAAAGCTACTAGGAAAATTAGCGAAGAGTTTGACATGTGTGTTTTTACACATGTTTACAGGGAGGCCAACTCTTGTGCTGACTGGGTTGCCAACCTGGCTTGCCAATCAGGAGAAATCATTACTAATTATGGTGAAATGGAGATTGCAAGCGAAATGAAAGCCTTTCTTAATCAAGACCGAAGCTACACAAGGCAACGCAGTACTTTTAATCATTATTTCTAATGACCTTTCCGCCTTTTTTGATGCAAGGCTCGTTTGAAGATAATGAAATTTTAAATAGGTGTCTTATCATAATTAATTGGCAAGGATTTTGGGCGCTCTCAAAGAATAACCACAGAAACCAGAGGGGAAGTGATCAAATCGAGAGAAGGAACTGCAAGGAAGGAGTTGGAAAAATGGGAAGTAACAAGAAGAGATTTGAACCTGCTTCCTGCTCAGACTGGAAAAAGAATGATGAAGTTTGGGATATCCTCCAGCAAGGAGGAATGAATGTTTTCATGGAACGACTAAGTGGGAAAGACCCCACAATTACTTCTTACTTCATCAAGAACTGGAAAAATGGAAAAATTCTGATTGGCTCACAGATGATGAATGTCGACGAAGAGGTTATTGCTGAGGCCACGGGGATGTCTACTGAGGGTATGAAATTTTACAAGGACAGAGGAATATCTGACAAAGCTGCAGACAAGTTTCGAGTTACGGATGGAGAGAGGCAAAAGATGATCAAAATTGACAATTCCTACCACTCCCCGAAGAGAATTTGTAGGCCTTGGAGGTTTGTTCTTTTCGCTTCTATTGAATACATTACCTTAGACAGTAAGTTTACCAGGGCCTACAGGCATCATTTCGTTCTTCTTAATCATTTTCGTCATGGAGAGAGGGTTAGCCTTCCCGATTACCTAGCCTGTTCTATGGATCACACCATAAAGGAAATCCAGAGGGATCCTAAAGGTGATCATGCCCTTCACCAGGGGCTTATGGTCATGGTTTATAAAATGCTAAAGGGGAAGTGCATTGAAAAGCCTATCAAAGGCAAAAATGCTAGAGACGAAACTACAGAAAGTAAGGATAGTGGTTTTAATTTCGACTCAGAAACTGAGGGAGAGTCAGAGGAAACTAGTAAGAAAGGGAGGATTAGGGCCAAGAAAAGGAGGATTATTGTGGATTCTGATACGTCGAACTTTGCAACTGAATCCCTTGAGGAAAAATCTGCTAAAAAAAGGAAAGGGAAAACCACTGGAAAGAAGGCTCAGAAAAAGAACATTAAAAAGGGGAACAATTCCGACTTCAATCATGTTCAGATTGAATCGGAAGAGGAGGCTGAAGAAAACAAGGTGGTCGATAGTCAGGATAAAGAAGGGGAGGGTAACCCAGTGATGGATAATTTGGAGACCGTGAATACCACAAATCTGCATAAGGAGGAAAAAGGGGATAAAAGTGACAATGGTGACAAAGACACTGTTAAGGCCTTCTGTGAGACCATTGCTACTATGGTGAAGGATGTTAACAATTTGAAAACTGACACACATGCCATTGCAAGAATTACAGTTGGTGATAAGCCCTTGGTGGAACATGTTAAAGAACTGGTAGCCGTTTTGCATAATGCACAAGCTATTGAATGCATGGTTGGAAAAATTATGGCAACAGAGAAAAAGGTCAACCAGATGGGAGATCTTAAGGAAATGGAAAACAAAATGAAAGATTTCAGCACCAGAATTGACAAGCTAGAGCTCAATGTAAAGAAGATAGCCGACCAAAACTTCCAAATCCTCAAATCCTCGGTGGACAACATGAACATCCTTATTAACAGGTTCGAGAATGATGCAAATAAGGATGGTGATAAAGAGCAGTTGAACAAGAAAGGGCATGAAAGGAGGACCAGAGCGAACACAAAGAAAAAAGGCGACATCGAAGGTCGTGACCTGGAGGATCTGAAGACCTCAGCGAACAACATGAAACAAATGGTTGTTCACGCTGAGGAAATTATGAATAGCATTTAGTTTCTGTTGCTGTCCCTGTTTAGGTCTCTTTGCTGTCTTTATGCTTTCCTTTTGCTGTCTGTACCGAGATACTTTATTATGTAATGTTGTGATTAGTTGATCCCTTTTGGTGGGTTCATTTTGCTTTTTTGAAGTGACCAGGCACTTTTTTTTGCAGTTCTCTCTCCTGGCTTGTTCAAGGTTCGGGTACCTTTCAAATACCTGCTTTTACTTAATCAAAACATCAATAACACCTAAATATTTATGGCAAAGAATATTAGGCCACGATTGGTTTTTTTGTTGACACCATCTCCAAAAAAAATTGCCAGCTAAGGCTTGATTATTATACTCAAAATGCCTAAGACTAAGACCTCAATTTTTCATAGGTCTACAAACTTAGTCCCAACTAATAAGGCTCCACTTATGAGAATCCAAATTCCCCATCCAAAGAAATTTTTGAGAAAGAGAATCAAATTCTTCAAATAAAAAAACTTGGTGGTAGAAATTACCAAAAAATTATAGACAGGAAAAACCCACAATACTGATTTAAGAGGGTGAGACATCCGACAAAAGATAACCACTTAAAAGTTTAATGATTAATCCTTGTTCTAAACCTATCAAGATTCTTGTTCCATTGGAGGTAAGTAGGTAAGTGGGTTTGCCATCCATTGATTGCAGCGATGACTTGTATGTGGACTATCTATTTTCAAATCTATTTTCAATGTTGATGCAAATTCAATTATTTAGCCTTGTCTATGGTCATTTATGAATTGATATGTTTCATTTAGATGAGAGGATGGATGATTAGAGTGAATAGATAGTTGGTTATTGGGAATAGTAGCATTATTTTTTTTTATCACGGATCATGGATATCTTGTTTACATGGTTCGTTGGAAGATTTTGGCAAGCGATCTTTTTGTGGTGGTTTTGTTATCACCAAGGTTTGCACCCTTGCTAAGTTCATAAATCAACAACCTGATGGTACATGGGATGCCCTCTCAAAGTGTGGGCTTTGAAAAATAGAGGGCAACCTCTAGAGAGGGTTGGTTCCCTTTGGATACTTCACCTAAAACTATTGCGATCGGGAAAAGGGAAAGAGACTAATTAAAAATAAAAACTACGAGGTGATGCACCAAATGCTTGACATGTACCGTTGTTTGGCATATACAATATACTCAATGAACAAACTAGAATAAGCACAACTCGATTGTCTACATCTTTGTGCATAAGCATTTCATGATAAAGATGGGTTTTAAAAAAGTTTAGAAGGAAAATCAAACATTTTCACAACTAAAAGATTCATAGCTTGATTTCATAAACCATGACCTGCACTCATATGTATCTCTACATAAAGGTGAATTGAAAATGAAGCATAAAATTAAGGATATGTTAAGTATCTCAAAATTATATCCACCACTTCTATAATTTCACACAAAAATAAAGAGTAGGAGAAAGCTAAAAGCTTGTTTTATTGACCAAAATATACTTTTTACAACTACACACAAGTTTGAGTTATAGTTCATTGTTTCTACTTGAAAGAATTGAGAAAGTTACAATTCTCAACATAAAGAAATTAAGAACCCCCCCCCCCCCCCCCCCACACACCAAAAGAAAAAAAAAGAAAAAAAAATGAGCCCAAGATTGAGTTTTTATAATATACAATAGTTTGCTACAATAAATGAACATGTGCTAAGAAAGAAGATGAGTGTTACATTCATTTTACTTGATCAAACTCCCTAGGCATCCAATTGCTATGTCCCTATTTTAAAGGTCCTCAAAATGCTGAAAAATGATGGGTAAATTATGCATTAAAGTCTTCTACGTTGACCCATGTATTAATGAAGTTACTCAAACAACTCTTAGATGCTTGGAATTGCATTGAAAATTGTCAAGATTGTCTCCTTAAATTTGCTCCACCACTTGGACAACTCAATCACTCCTTCCTAGATGCTCTCTACCTAATGTCCAACTTATCCATCTGTTGTTAAATTTTCTCTAACACTAAAACAACTCACCAATTTGGCCCTAGATGCCCTCTACATGCTTGAACAATTATCCTTTTTGCTTCAACTACCTAGGGTTCGGATTCAACTGATTTTGGGTCATAAAGACCCTCCCAACCACTCCAAACAGTCTTCTGACAACATCAAACTCTCACCCAACCATACCCTTATCCATTGGGCAACTCAAAATTGTGAGAATTTGCCAATAATAACCAAGATCTAGAGGCCAATGAAAAGAACACGAATAAGAGAGAAATAATGTGACAAGAACAAACTTCATCTCATCAATGGTGCAATAAGATCAACTAGATAAACCATACAATGAAAATGAGCCTTCTTATAAAGGCAAGGAAATAGGGAAAATACAAGCACACAAACATGACATGTGGCCCAATGATATGCAAGAGTAGGTAGGGGTAGGTAGGAGAAATAATAGATAATTCCACTAAAGGTGGATCACCCACCAAAGGTGGAATATGATAACAAGATAAGACCACAAAAGGTGGAATTTATCTTATAACCGTCTTCTTTAGATGCACAATTCCTTAAGTGTCTCATATGCAAACTACAATAAATGCATTATCCTAAGTCAACTTAAGTAAAGTGTAATTATGAGACATAGTTTACACTAACAAAAATTAACTAAAATGGCCATTATGAGGCCACAAAACTGCATTCATTATGATTCTTTGAATTCAACCTTGTTCACCATTATCATTCATGCTTCTTTATGAAGCTGTCTTACTTCAATTATAATTATCCCTTGTTACCGTCATGACTGGGTGCAGGATATTATATTCATTTTATGATCCACATGATTGATATTTAGCCTGGACTACCCTTTATCATTGAAGACTTTTTGGTAGAGTTGCAACAAATGTTGGAAGAGTAGCAACAAAATTTATCAACTATTTTCTCATAGGCTAAAAGGTGGGTTTTTATGAAATTTTGCAAGCATATTTCTATTATTTCATTGCTTCTCCTCACCAAAAATTAGAGGAACCCACATTATGTATCTTAAGATAAAGACAATATGGTTGTAGGTGATTATGACCATTTAAAAAAAAAATATGAATTGGGTTGGTGAGAAATTTATTGTGTTTTTTCATCTTAATTTTATCTCCTTGCTATCCAAAAAAGACGAGAGCTTAGTTCACAGATCTCAAGATATGATGAAATATTTATTTTTATTTTCATCAACAAAACTATTATGCTCACCATTATTGCATTTTAAACCTTTATCCATTTGCCTTAAAAAACATTTGAAGTTATTGCTTCTAATTCACTGTCATGTTGATTTTCAATTTGCTGCCCTTGTATTGTGATTGTCTACTGAGAATGTTAAAACAATAACCATAGACTATGTTCCCTTAAAACAAATCAAAACTTGTCCATTATTGTTTCACACTCACCCACTATTCATTTGAATACACCTTATAATCCATTCACACTAGCTGGGAATAGTATTGATTACTAATCTAGTCATTGTTATTGTCTTTATCAGAGACACAATCACTTCTTTCCCAAATTCTTCTTTAATTTTGTAAAATGAATCAATTGCCTTGAAATACACTCATTTCCAATCTATGCTACAAAAACAATTACAACCACTGCTAACACATTAGTGAATCTATCAAGTTCAACAAATAACCTTCTTGCCTAAAGTTTCCCTAATATTTTAGACAAAAACAATAGAAATTTAAATAATGAAGGAAGCATCCAGAATTGTAATTGGAAGAACAAAAAACAATTTGGCTTCTCTTATATGCATGCAACACTTGTTCTGATACCCCTTTCAATTTTTTTTTTCCTGAAAACCCCAAATTTCAGTAGAAGACATCATGCCCCTAATATTTTTTTTTTCTGTCAAAAGGTTCACAAACAATAGAAATTGAAGAGGATAATGATCTCCTTGGTATGGCATCTTTTATTGTTGATTTTCCTTGAACTATCATTGCATACCTCTTTATGGTGAACTCCAAGCTAAAAAGTAGCTGGAAATTGATGAGGCATGTGAGTATAAGTTGTTATGACTTTTAAATATTTTTTGGAACAATTGTCATTTTTTTATAATTTTCAAGAAATTAAATTCTTTCAAAATTTAATCTTGAAAGAATATTTTTAAAGACTATTTTGACTATAAGACAAAATAGACCAACACTTTTGGCGACCTCTATGAAATGCTTGCCTGCTAAGCATATAGGACTAGTTGCCTTGCATATCCATTGGGCTATGGAGTCAAAGAGAGATCCAAAGAAAACTCAAACCAAACTTGCACACTATTGCTAACACCTCAAAAAGGCTAACAAACTGGCTATCAAAACTTAACCATGAACTAGTGCATCAAAACTTGGAGGAAAAGAACTACAACTATATGCAACCAACACTTATTGAGCCTAGAAACCTACCATATCCTACACTAACCAGTAGTGACACATACTCAAACAAAGCCATTAATAGGTTGACTAAAATAGCTAGACTTTCTTCTCAACTTATAGTGTTTTTCATGTTTAAGGACAAATGATAAGAGATGAAGCAAAGATAGATTTTCAACAAATAGTTGCAACACACCTTGAAGGGTATTAACTAATTCACTTGCCTCTCCAAATTGATCATACATGCAGTTATTCACAAGCAGATAAATAAGTTGAATGTGCTCTTGTTCAACTATAATTTCAATTTTAGCTTCATGTTTAATTGTAGATTCATGCTTGGGCTCAATCTTGGCTTGTGACACTTTATTGGTCTCTAAACAAGCTAGATGTCTAATGGGACAACCTCTTGAAAGGACAAACTTTGAGCTCTCTTTGTTGACCTTTAATTGATTGACTACTTCTCCAACATCATTCTACTAATTAGAATCACTTGATGTGATTCAAGTGGAAACATGGTTGATTCTTCCACTTGATTAAGCTAATCACAAACTCTTGCCTTAGGAAGTGTTGATTCATCTTCAAGTTTTAAACAAAACCCCTCTATGATGTTGGTACAATAATCTTCCTCAAATCCCTTGTTAGCTTCCTCATGCATAACATGTTCTATTTCAACCTTAGAATAACTTTCTTGAGGATCTGAAAAATATCAAAAGCCCCACCTTGAAAAATAGCTTCTTGTTCCTCATCTTTCTCAATTTGCTCGTGATCTTCTAACTTAAGAGATATTGGTTTGACATCTAAGCTTGAACATAATTCCTCTAGCTTATCCCAAAACATATTTTCCTCCAAGTCTTCTCTAAATTCAAACAAAGAATCATCCTTGAGTTCTTCTTCATAAGTCCAGGTTTCATTCTCACATTGATCATGATGGGCCAACAACTCATCACAATGATTTACACCCTTTTGCTCCTCCAAACCTACTATTAGTAAAACCATAGCCATACTTTCTTCACCACATTCAACAAAAGAAGGTAGCTCATCAGACCAAACTGAAGACCCTTCACTCTCTTCAAAAAATGACATCTTACCATATTTATTTGTGTCTTCGAACTACTCCAAAAATTGTGTCCTCTTCATCCTTGTCAACAAAACAAGGTACCTCATCAAACAAATTTGTCAAAACTTGTTGTTCATTACCTCTTACTGGGTCATCAACCTATTGTTTCAGCTGGTTTTGCTTGATACTCTTTTGTAGTTCAGGTATGATTTGTCAATTTAAACCTCATGAACAAGTGTATTAATAACGAAAGACTCCTCTTGTTTTACCTGAAAAATCTTCATTTTTCTGCTTGGTGAACCAATCTTCTTGATAGACAATGGGTCCACCTAAATAAAGGTGAATAACAAGAGGGTTAGAAGGTTGTTTTGGAAGGGGAATCTGGGAAATTTGAGGAGTTTCTTGAAGGAATGTAGGCCGCTCTTGAGAAACACTAGGATCAATTGGTGTAAGCACAAAATCTTGCAATGAATGAGATTCTTTAATGCTAGGAATTTCAAACTTAGCACACTAACTTGAGGATTCAGGAGGCTTACTTGGCTTGAAGCTAGGAAATTTGTACCTAGGAGTCTCTTCTTCAACAAAGAATGGATTTGGAAAAGAAGCTGATTGAGATTCTAACAATTTTACTTGAGAAAGCAACTGCTTCATATGTTCCTCCTTTGCAACCATCTCTCTTGCAATACCCTCCTCATACCGATTCCTTTGTCTCTCCAATTCTTGTTGATGGAAGTGAGCCTAGTAAGCCAACTCCTCCTATTGTAGATCAAACTCTTGTTGCCTCTTGATGTCATTCAATTTCTTAGTGAAGTCCAACAACATACTTTGCATCTCTCTAATGTTTTTAAGCTCTACATCTTCAGTATTGAGGTTGGATTTGCAAGCAAGCATGTTGATTTAGAGAAAGATAGCCTTCTTAGGGTTGGCTTTGAGCATATCTTGGTTTCCAAGTGTGTGTGTGAAAAGTGGTAATCTATAAGTTGTAAGACACAAACACTTCAATAAATCATTGCATGCATGGTTAGACAAATACAATGAATGAATGCAAAAACCATAACAAATCGACCTATTACCTCCTAAAAGATGCGAGTATAGACTTGCTCTCATATTTATCTAAGTAATACTAGTGACTAGACTACACCAAGACAAAGGATTTAATCTATATAAGCACAAAATTAAGCTAGATGGATGCAAGATTAAGCTAGATGGATGCAAGATTAAGCTAGATAGATGCAAGATTAAGCTAGATGGATGCAAGCAATCATGATTAAACTAATATGCAAAAAGGTAAGGTGCAATAATCTCAAAGCACAATACTCTCAATGACTCTAGAGCAAAAACAACATAATAACAATAAATCTCCAAGGTCTCTTAATTGAGAGATGAAAGCCTGAATTTATAGAGAATCCAAAGAGAGACCAATAGTCAAGATTGATTAATGATGAGTGGTTTAGATTCCTCAAGAGAAAGCACAATCTAGGTGAATTGAAATGATTGGTTTGATTCAGTTTCAGAGGAGATTAAGATTGAGTTGATTTTGAGATAAATTCAATTAAAGTCTGATTTAATGCATTTGGATTATAAGTCTGAGTTTGTATTGGAGATAAAATCAATTGAAGTCATGCACTTGAGATAAAATTAGTTGATTCCATGCACATTTATGTTATTTGCTCAAGATTTATTTTATTAGAAAAAGCCATTTTAGTGCAACTGAATCCTTTTCCTCAAGATTGCTTTGAGTTTAAATTTAGAGAAAACAATTTATTCAATTTAATTGTTTTTCTTTCTTTTATGAGATTTCTCAAGTTATCTCAAATTTAGAAAAAGAAATATCTCAAGTTGATTTCTTTTCTCAATTTAATTCCTTTTTTGCAAATTAATTCCTTTTTCCAAATTAATTCCTTTTTCCAAATTAATTCATTTTTGATGATTTAATAAAAAAAATATTTATTAATTAAATATGCTAGGATATTTAATTAAATAAATAGGATAATTGATTAAAATGATTTACTTGGAATGATTTATTAATTTAAATAAAAATTTAATTAATTTAGAATGATTGATTTGCCATGTGACATTGATGATTTAGGAATTAATTAATTAGATGCTCAAGATTGATTTGATTGCCTTTGGTTAGGACCTTGGTGATGTAGTCGAGATTAGGGGCCCATGGTTTAGATGACCATTTTTAGGGTATTACATTTTCCCCTCTTTGAATTGATGTGCGAGAAGCGCATTGATTCAAAAAATAGTTGTTGTCAAATAGATATTAGTTCTGAACTTGATGGATCAAAAACCGATGAAGAGTAAGACATTCATCTTGATTTGAAGTGATGAAACTGAACAGATTGATTAAAGCGATACCGATGAAGAGTGAGATACCGATCTTGAACTTGATGGATCAAGAACGTGCATCGATCTAGAACTTGATTGTACTAGAATCGATTGAGCAAAGAGATAATACCAATTTCGAACTTGATTGAACAAGAACCGATTAGCGAAACAAAATGTCCAGCTTGAGTTGATGTGATGATTACTGAACATCGATTTGAAGATTGAATCAGATGAGAACAAAAACTGATATGCCCCTAGAGATTGTCTTTATTTGACATCAAAGAATCTCAACTTGATATGATGTGATGTAGTTAAGATGCCCCTAGCAACAAGGTTTTAGTTGATTTGATTGATATTCGATTAATCTTTGATTGAAAAGATTTTTTGCTTGACTTTTGATGAAGATTTGAAATATTTCTCAAATTGATGATGTAATCACTAATAATGAAAGATGTAATGAGTATGCCCCCTCGGGATTGAAATCAAAAGATAGTGAGATCGCAAGGATTTTAGGCAATTTTGTTTAATAAAATGATTTATTGATGATAATTTGAGCACGAAGATTGATGTAAGAATTGATTTGAGATAAGTGGTCAATGTTGTGAGAATTTGACTAGAAAATTGACGTATATTTCGATTTTGATCCCAAAAATGGACCCAGGATGGTTAATTTAGCTTGGGGTACAAATTTCGTGTCAATCGGAGCAAGTTTTAAAAAATGATGATTGTTTCAGATTCGGGCTTCATTCAAATGATGAAGAGAACAATGTTATCATGCTGAAATCACTTGAAATGCACAAAGCTTAGTATGAATGCAACCTAAGACTTAGTCACTGCATTTGGTATGCTTATTTATCATAACTGAGTGTTTTACAATGTTCGGAGATAGACATGAGCACCAAGGCATGAAGAGCTAGGATGACTTGAATGTCACGTCATTTTGATTTAGCAAGTGAACATAAGCACCAAGGCAGAAAGAGCTAGGATGACTTGAATGTTGCTTGCATGCAAAGACACCAGACAAATCAGAGTTCCTTCCTTTTCTTATAAAATACTGATTATCTTGTCTGCAATGACCCTTTTATCGTTCATATCCTAAGATAGATTAAGAATTCATCCATATTGTACAATAAAGAAATTTAAAATTAGAAAAGGAAATGATTCCAACCTCCTTGTAGCATACAAATAAATAGAGTCGAGGTATGTGTGGCGATTTCACCTTGATGTGAAGGCACTTATCATAGACACCCATCTTATGAGATGTTTCCAGATCATCGAAATCATTCCTACAAAAAGAAAATAAAGGAAAGTGTTATGCCCCCAATCCTTGCTCCTCTTAGTCAAGATTGACTTCCTTGCGTTACTCAGAGAGAATAATAAATGAAAACCAATTTAAAAGATGACATACAAAGAAAATTTCAATCATATCTCAAACAGCGTTTAGTGATTGTTTTCATTGTTCTTGTTTTGCTTGTTTACTCAGTGGTAAAATCCTACAGTGGTTAGGAGACAGGTAACTGACTCGGATTGGATGACCTGGTACTACCGACAAAAAGATGACTTGATTAAACTGCTTAGGACATTTAGATTGATCAATCGATTACCCTAAGACTAGGACATTGATCAGTTTCAATCCATGAGGGTTCAAAAAGAACCAGGGTGTCACAAAAGCGATTGAAGGATATGTACAAGCTGAAGCAAAGATGCAGGAAAACAGGAAATAAAACAGGAAATGCCAAATTTGCATTGATAGATGGAGCACTTCAGTACAAGAGGCGCTTGTTTACTAGGTTTTCACCTTCTTGGTAGATATTCTCTTTTTTTTTTACTACCAAGGTGCTTGTTTACCAGGTTTTCACCAAGGCATTTGACTTTTTTCATATTTTGAATTTTTTTTTTCTCTCTTTTTTTTTTTTGATTTTTTTCAGGACTTTTTAGTTGTATAGGTTGCTGGAGTAGAGAATGCTAAGTGCAGAATTTATTCAAGTGGATGGTGTTGATCGGTTCATGGAGCTGTTCTCCTTCTGATGTTGAGAGTTGATAAGAGCCAGAGCCAAAAACTGTAGTAACAATGTAGGGACCCAGCCAGTTGGGTTCAAACTTCCCTTTTTGTTCCCGATACTATTGATTTTTAGGACTCTCTCTCAAAACAAGATCACCAACCTAAAATTCTCTGTGTCAAACTTTCTTGTTATAGCCTCTAGACATTCTCTTTTGGTAAGCTCACAGATGATCAAATGCCACTTGCTGATGTTCATCTAGCAACTCGAGTTCTTGCAATCTAGATATTTTGTGATCTTCATTAGTAATAAGTGTTGGTATTTTGGTATGGTTTTGTCATTGATGTCAACACCTACTAAACACTTACCAACTATGGCATATGGAAGATCAGAATGGAGACACATCTAAATTGCATTGGAAAGGACATCTGAGAAGGTTCAAATTGTTCAAAGCAATGGTAGAAAATGAAACCAGTAAGAAAATCAAATGTCTAAGATCAGATCAAGGAGGAGAATTTACATCTAAGGAGTTTAATACATTCTGTGAAGTAAATGGAATCAGAAGATAGCTATCAGCACCTCAGACACCACAACAAAATGGAGTTGTTGAAAGGAAAAATAGAACTATCTTGGATGCAGCAAGAAGTATGTTATCAGAAGAAAACCTACCACATGTATATTGGAGAGAGGCAGTCAGTACAATGGTCTATTCATTCAACAAAGTTCACATCAAAGGTGAAACCGATAAAACCCCTCATGAACTATGGTTTGGTATTACTCCTACTCTTAAATATTTCAGAATTTTTGGAAGTAAATGTTAAATCAGAAGAGATGAGTATATTGGCAAATTTGATCCTAGAAGTGATGAAGGAATATTTCTTAGTTATTCATCTAAAAGCAAGGCATATAGATGTTTTAACAAAAGATTGCAGAAAATTGTTGAAAGTACAAATGTAAAGATTGATGAACAATTCAGAAGAACTTCAAGGTATAAAGACTCTGAACCGGCAACAAAATTTTTGACAAATGAACCTACTCTGAATCCACTGGTACAGAATGAAGATCCAGTTACCTCTGTATCATCTGAGGATTCCACAGTAACTGAGCAACAACAACAAACAAAGACACCCCGGTATGTAAGACTGAATCATTCTGAAGATCTGATAATTGGAAACAAGTTTAAAGGAGTTATGACAAGAGGAAGATTGGCAAATGAAGAGGTATATCTTATTTCTCAAATTGAACCATCATCAGTTAATGAGGCATGTGAAGATAAATTTTGGATTAAAGCTATGGAAGAAGAATTAGAACAAATTGAGAAAAATAACACTTGGACATTAGTTCCCCGACCTAAAGATAAAAATGTAATTGGAACCAAATGGGTATTCCGAAACAAACTTAATGAAGATGGTAAGGTTATAAAAAATAAAGCAAGACTAGTGTGTAAGGGATACTCTCAGAAAGAAGGAATTGATTACAATGAAACCTTTGCACCGGTAGCTAGAATTGAGGCAGTCGGATTATTTTTGGCTTTTGCAGCACATAAGAACTACAAAGTATATCAAATGGATATTAAATGTGCATTTTTGAATGGAGATCTTGAAGAAGAAGTTTACACTGAACAACCTAATGGATTTTATTTGACAGATTACAAAGATATGGTTTGCAGGTTAAGAAAAGCTTTGTATGGATTGAAGCAAGCTCCAAGAGCTTGGTATGCAAGATTGGATAAGTATCTTTTGAAGATTGGTTTTTCTAAAGGTAATGTAGATAGCAATTTATACTATAAAAGTGACTAGTGATGACATCCTAGTTATAGAAGTATTTGTTGATGATATAATCTTTGGAGGAGAAGATGGATTATGTAAAGAATTTTCTATTAAAATGCAGCAAGAATTTGAAATGTCTATGATTGGAGAAATAAAATTCTTTTTAGGATTGCAGATTTCACAGACTGATAAAGGTATATTCTTGAGTCAATCCAAGTACTTAAAAGAGTTACTAAAGAAATCTAGGATGGAAAACTCTAAACTGGTAAGCACACTTATGACCACAAATGACAAATTATCACTAAGGGATGAATCTACACTTGTTAATCCAACTAGATACAAATCTATGATAGAAGGTTTACTGTATTTGACACAAACGAGACCTGATATTATGAATGCAGTATGTATTGTTTCAAGATCTCAAAGTAATCCTAGAGAAAATCATGAATCAACAGTAAAAATGATTTTCCGGTACTTACAAGGTACTATAAATCTTGGATTATGGTATCCTAGAGATGAAAACTTTGAATTATGTGCATACACAGATGCAAATTGGGTAGGAGATGTGGATGATAGAAAAAGCACCACCGGCGGAGCATTCTTTCTTGAAAATAGACTAGTTTCTTGGTTAAGTAAGAAACAAAGTTGTACATCTTTATCAACAGCAGAATCAAAATATGTTGCAACAACAACTAACTGTACACAGGTACTATGGCTCAAGCAAATGTTGAAAGACATAAAGGTAAAATGCAAGGAACCTATTACTATCTATTGTGATAACACTGCAGCAATTGATATATCTAAGAATCCGGTATTACATTCCAAAACCAAACATGTTTCTATCAAACTGAATTTTCTAAGGGAAAATGTTGAAGCAAAGGAAATAAAACTAGTTTATGTGAATACTAAGAGCAAATTGCAGATATCTTTACTAAACCTCTGCCTAAGGAGACTTTTGAATATCTCAGAGATCAAGTTGGGGTCATACCCCCACCGGTAGAGACTTAGGAAGTTGATGATTGTCATCAACCGACAAAATTAACAGAGAAATCTTTTATTCCGACTTTGATGGGAAGCTACTTCTTAGGGGGAGTAGTTGATATACTAAATTGATTGGTATTTTGTATATGAACTTGGCTTAAACTTTGGCATTTGATGCCAAAGGGGGAGAGATTGGTATGGAAAAACACAAGGAAAACACATGTTGCTCCCAAGGGGAGAGATTGTTGTTTGGAAGAGATTATTACTCTCTGTATCTATATTTTGATTTCTGGTTATGATCTCTTTTTGGGAGATTGTTGGTTTTTGGGTATTTGGCATTTCTGTTATGGCACTTTGATGGTTTTTCCATCTTGTGTTGCCATCAATGCCAAAGGGGGAGATTGTTGGTATTTTGGTATGGTTTTGTCATTGATGTCAACACCTACTAAACACTTATCAACTCTAGCACTTTGGAGAATCAACAACATTCACTGGCAAGCAAGTGACTCATGCATAGTCACCGGTATCTGGTACACCGGCAAGATATAATAATCATCACACTTGGAATGATATGGAAAACACTTGGTTATGTCGAAGACATTGTGTGGACATTTTGTCTTGGAGTTTTGTTTATTGGTACATTAGCATTTACATATTTGCTGTTACTGGCAAATAGGTCCAGGTTACACCGGCAGGTTTATCTTTTCTAGATTAGCATGGCACGCTATGGAGATGACTTATTATTGTTAAAAATGCATTAAGCCGACATATTGAATCAGTTATTGCATCGGGTATTAATTGATATATTGTAATATCTTGTAGAGTTGACCAACTAAAATTGGTCTTAGGTTATGGTATCAATGTAAGATCTTATTTGTAAGATCGAGTGTGGAATGTGAAAAAGGATTGTGTGAAGGTATATGGGAGAATAAGAAGAGCTATACACACATACATCATTTGAAGATTGAAGGAGGGTTTTTTGTGAAGAAAATTAGAACTACACTGGTATTGAATCCAACATATGAAGATGCTAATTTTAGCAGTACATTCTTATTGGATTTAACCATCCAATTGTAGTTAGTGTGACTCCCATTTTGTGATTGAGAAGTGAGCTCTAGGCGCTTGGCCTTTCTGCATGTGTAGACCCTATTTATGTACACTTACTATCTGCAGTAGTATCATCTGATTGTGGGTAAGGTTTCCCACTGTGGTTTTTCCCCTTACAGGGTTTCCACATACAAATATTGGTGTTATGTGTTGTGGATGACTTTGTCTTTATGTTTCATGCACTAGTCCTTACTGGTATAGCAATTAGCTGTTAAAACTGTCTACCGACATATTGAACTGGTTTACCGACATTAAGCATTAAGTTGGTTAAGTTGTTTTTGGTTTGAATTTATTTGACAACTGATTCACCCCCCCTCTCAGTTGTCTCCGGGACCTAACAATAAGACCCTGCAAAGAAACTCTCAAAGAAGGAATTTCAACCTCAATAGGTAAGACTTCTTTGGCCCCATACACCAAAGCAAAAGGTGTAGCTCCTGTAGGTGTTGTGATGCTTGTTCTGTAAGCCCATAGCACCAGATTGAGCTACAGATGCCAATCCTTTCCAGATTTGTTGACTGTTCTGTGCAAAATGGTCAGCAACGTTTTGTTAGATGCTTCATCCTATCCATTATCTTGAGGGTAGTATATAGAAGACCAATGTTGTTTGATTTTGAGCTTGTCATAGAGTTCATCTATGTCCTTGTTTTTGAATTGCCCTCCATTGTCAGTCACAATTGAAGAAGGGATTCCATACCTGCAGATGATGTAGTTAAGAATGAACATAGCCACTTGTTTGCTAATTACTTTGATTAGCGGAACCGCTTCAACCCACTTAGTGAAGTACTCAGTGGTAGTTATGAAAAACTTGTGTCCATTGGATGATGCATGATAGATTTGGCCAATGAGGTCAAACACCCATTGTTGAAAAGGCTAATGTGTGATAAAAGGTATTAGCTCCCTTGCTGGAGTATGTATGAGATTCCCATGTAGCTGGCATTTTTCACAAGTTTTAGCAAATTTTATAGCATCTTTTTCCATATCTAGCCAATAGTAGCCAACTCTTTGTAGTTTTCGAGCTAGAGTTAGACCGTTTGAGTGGGATCCACAAATACCTTCATGGACTTCAGATAACACACATTGAGACACTTCAAGTTCTTGAAATCTAAGCAAAGTACTATCTAAACATCACCTATACAGATCGTTAGTGATGATGACATATCGTGAAGCATTTCAAATTCGGGCTTCATTCAAAGGACGAAGAGAACAATGTTATCATGCTGAAATCACTTGAAATGCACAAAGCTTAGTATGAATGCAACCTAAGACTTAGTCATTATATTTGGTATGCTTATTTATCATCACTGAGCATTTTACAATGTTCGGAGATAGACATGAGCACCAAGGCAAGAAGAGCTAGGATGACCTGAATGTCATGTCATTTTGATTTAGCAAGTGAACATAAGCACCAAGGTAGAAAGAGCCAGGATGACCTGAATGTTGCTTGCATGCAAACACACCAGACAAGGAAGAGTTCCTTCCTTTTCTAATAAAATACTGATTATCTTGTTTGCAATGACCCTTTTATCGTTCATATCCCAAGATAGATTAAGAATTCATCCAGATTGTACAATAAAGATTTAAAAATAGACAAGGAAATGATTCCAACCTCCTTGTAGCATACAAATAAACAGAGTCAAGGTATGTGTGGCGATTTCACCTTGATGTGAAGGCACTTATCGTAGACACCCAGCTTATGAGATGTTTCCAGATCATCAAAATCATTCCTACAAAAAGAAAACAAAGAAAAATATTATGCCCCCAGTCCTTGCTCCTCTTAGTCAAGATTGACTTCCTTGAGTTACTCAAAGAGAATAATAAACGAAAACCAATTTAAAAGATGACATACAAAGAAAATTTCAATCAAATCTCAAACATTGTTTAGTGATTGTTTTCATTGTTCTTGTTTTGCTTGTTTACTCAGTTGTAAAACCCACCCTGCAGTGGTTAGGAGACATGTAACTAACTCAGATTGGATGACCTGGTACTACCAAAAAAAAGATGACTTGATTAAACTTCTTAGGACATTTATATTGATAAATTGATTACCCTAAGACTTGGATGTTGATCATTTTAAAGCCATGAGGGTTCAAAAAAGAACCAGGGTGTCACAAAAGCGATTGAAGGATATGTACAAGCTGAAGCAAAGATGCAAGAAAACAGGAAATAAAATAGGAAATGTCAAATTTGCATTGATAGATGGAGCACTTCAGTACAAGAGGCACTTGTTTACTAGGTTTTCACCTTCTTGGTAGATATTCTATTTTTTTTTTACTACCAAGGTGCCTGTTTACCAGGTTTTCACCAAAGCATTTGACTTTTTTTATATTTTGATTTTTTTTTTCTCCTTTTTTTTTAATGTTTTTCAGGACTTTTTAGTTGTATAGGTTGCTGGAGCAGAGAATGCTAAATGTAGAATTTATTCAAGTGGATGGTGTTGATCGGTACACGGAGCTGTTCTCCTTTTGATGTTGAGAGTTGATAAGAGCCAGATCCAAAAACTGTAGTAATAATGTAGGGACCCAACCAGTTGGGTTCAAACTTCCCTTTTTGTTCCCGATGCTGTTGATTTTCAGGACTCTCGCTGAAAACAAGATCACCAACCTAAAATTCTCTGTGTTGAACTTTCTTGTTATAGCCTCTAGACATTCTCTTTTGGTAAGCTCACAGATGATCAAATGCCACTTGCTGATGTTCATCTAGCAACTCGAGTTCTTGCAATCTAGATATTTTGTGATCTTCATTAGTAATAAGACCTTGCAAAGAAACTCTCAAAGAAGGAATTTCAACCTCAATAGGTAAGACTGCTTCGGCCCCATACACCAAAGCAAAAGGTGTAGCTCCTGTAGGTATTTTGATGCTTGTTCTATAAGCCCATAGCACCAGATTGAGCTGCAGATGCCAATCCTTTCTAGATTTGTTGACTGTTATGTGCAAAATGGTCAACAACATTTTGTTAGATGCTTCATCCTATCCATTACCTTGAGGGTAGTATATAGAAGACCAATGTTGTTTGATTTTGAGCTTGTCATAGAGTTCATCTATGTCCTTGTTTTTGAATTACCCTCCATTGTCAGTCACAATTGAAGACGTGATTCCATACCTGTAGATGATGTAGTTAAGAATGAACATAGCCACTTGTTTGCTGATTACTTTGATTAGCGGAACCACTTCAACCCACTTAGTGAAGTACTCGGTGGCAGTTATGATAAACTTGTGTCCATTGGATGATGTATGATAGATTTGGCCAATGAGGTCAAGCACCCATTGTTGAAAAGGCCAATGTGTGATAAAAGGTATTAGCTCCCTTGCTAGAGTATGTATGAGTTTCCCATGTAGCTGGCATTTTTCACAAGTTTTAGCAAATTTTATAACATCTTTTTCTATATCTGGCCAATAGTAGCCAACTCTTTGTAGTTTCCGAGCTAGAGTTAGACCATTTGAGTGGGATCCCCAAATACCTTCATGGACTGCAGATAACGCACATTGAGACTCTTCAAGTTGTCGACATCTAAGCAAAGTACTATCTAAACATCGCCTATACAGATCGTTAGCGATGATGACATATTGTGAAGCATTTCAGATCAGGTTTATTTTCTCATTACGAGTAAGGTTGTCTGGGATAATTTGGTCACGTAAGTTTGAGTAGATATGATTATAGCAAGATGAGTCATGTCCAATGATAGAAAAGACAATCTGGGAACTAGGGGAATCATAAGCAGGTGAATGAAGCTCTTCCACCAAGAACTCATAGCGAAACTTTGTTTCTTGTAGTTTTGGTATAGATGCCAATGTAGCTATAGCATCTGCTACTCTATTTGCTGATTTAGGAATCTGCTGAAATGAAACAAAGACAAATTATTTCTTAAATTCATCAACCACTATTTTATAGGGCATCAAATTTTCATCCCGAGTTTGATATATATCATTGATCTAGTTGATTATCAGCTGAGAGTCACCATAGATGTATAGCTCAACAACTTTCCATTCAATAGCCAAGTTGATTCCATTTAGCAAGGCTTCATATTTTGAAATATTGTTGGTACAAGGAAAGAGGATCTTGTACGCCTTTGGAATTGAGTATCTCTGAGGAGTGATAAAAAGGATTCCAACACCAGAACCTTGTTGAGTAAAAGATCCATCAAAGAACATTTTCTAGGATCATTGAGTAAGATGCATTATGGATTCATCTGGTAATTCTATGTTCAAAGGTTGATCATCTTCAAGCGGAGCATTAACAAGTTGATCTGCAATGACTCGCCCTTTCATAGCTTTGCGCTCTACATACTCAATGTTAAATTATGTGAGTTTCATAACCTATTTAGGCAATCTCCCTGTAAGTATTGCTTTTCTTAGGAGATATTTCAGAGGATCAATCTTAGCCACTAGTTTGATAGAATGTGCTAGCATGTAATGTCTTAATTTATGTGATGCGAAGACCAATGCCAAACAAGCTTTCTCAATGATAGTGTAGTTCATGTCATAGGACACCAATGTCCTGCTGATATAGTATATAGCTCTTTCCTTTTTGTTCTCATCTTGTTGAGCTAAAAGTGCCCCCAGTGATGTGTTGGTAGCTGATATATAAAGAATCAAATAATTGCCTTGAATTGGTGGCATCAAGATAGGTGGATTAGTAAGATATTCCTCGATTTTCTTCAAGTGTTGTTCACATTCTCTGTCCCAGTTGTATGTAATGCCTTTCTGTAATGCCTTTGTGAATGGTTGAGCCTTATTTGCTAGCTGAGAAATGAAGCATCTTATTGATTGGAGCCGCCCTTGTAGAGTTCTCATTTGACTGACATTCTTTGGAGGTGGCATTTCCATTATAACTTTAACTTTTTCTGGATCAACTTCAATCCCTTTTGCTGAAACAATGTATACTATGATTTTGCCAGATGTAACTCCAAATGCACATTTCTTAGGATTTATTCAAGTTTAAACTTTTCCATTCTGTCCAAGATTAGACCCAATTCTGAGAGATGTGTTGACCTTTTTATAGATTTGAGTAAGGTATCATCAACATAGTCTTCCATGTTTTTGTGCATCATGTCATGAAAGATTATAGTTACAACTCTTTGTTAGATAGCACCTGCATTCTTTAAACCAAAGGGCATGACATTCCAACAGAAATTTCCCCAGGCACATGTGAACACTGTTTTCTATTGATCTTCAGGTGTGATTTTGATATGATTGTAGCCAAAAAAGCCATCCATTAGAGAGTACATTTTATAACCAACAGTCATGTCTACTATCATATCAATGTTAGGCAATGGAAAATCTTTTTTTGGACATGCCCTGTTTAAGTCTCTGAAATTTGTGCAAACACGGATTGATTTATCAGGTTTTGAAACAGGTACAATGTTAGATATCCACTCAACATAAGAAATTGCTCAGATGAATCCTACTTTTAGTAATTTCTCTAGCTCAGCCTTAACAAGCAATGCAACACGAGGATGCATTTTTTGGAGCTTTTGCTTGACAGGTTTGACTCCAGGAGCAATAGAAAGATGATGCATTATAAGGTTAGGATCTAGACCAGGCATATAATCATATGTCCATGCGAAGTTAATCTTTTTCTCTATGAAGAAATCAGTAAACTCTTTCAGTTCTTCTGCTGATAGGGATTGAGCCACATATATTATATGTTGAGTTTCTTTTGTTCTAACATGTATTGGTTGTGTAGGTTCAACTAGTACTGATGATCGCTCTTGAAAGTGATCATGCAAAATATCAAGCATCTCATCTTCAGGTGCCTCAGAGAGGTTTTCCCCATCATATACGTCTTATTTTTTTTTTTTTTTTTTCTATTTTGATACCACCACAGTGTGGTTTTTGCCATCAAAACACTTATTTTTCTTTTTTTTGATATTTGAGACTAAGATACTTGACATACGCTTCCGTCAAGTTCACACTTTGTTTACTGGTGGAAGAGTTCATGTGTTCAACTGCATTAAGATAACATTCTAAGGTATATTCATTGGCAAAAGTAGGGATATCTATGGGTTGATCTTGTAGAGTATGGTCAATAAGCTCAGGGTGTACTCGGGATAAAGACTCAATGGGTTTAAGGGAATTCACAATATTGTCATCATAACCTTGAACCAACAAGTTGAGTTCTAGTAGACTCCCTTGCATAAGCATCTGAAGATCGGGAAGAGTTATAACCTGATTATTGAAGTTTATGTTAGCATTTAAATAATCTAACCCAAAAAACCTACTACTAGCACCTTCTTCTACTTCAGACTGGACTATGTGTTGTGGTTCAACAACAATATCTTCTTCAGACAGAGTTTCAACATTCATGACAAAGTAGTCATAGTTTGGTATTGAATAGGTAATGTCATAGATAGATCTTATTTCAGATTGATCAATGTTAGAAGATGAATCATCTATATCCTCTTCAAGTGTCTTAGTGAAAGCATGTATGGTATCAATATCAACATCGTTTATGCTGCAAGTTCCTTCTTGTTCTTTTTCAATGATCACCTATAGCTGATATACCTGCTCACATAACCTTTATGACTATGTTAGTCTCTGTCTTCTTTCCCATTCAACTTCTTGTAGACTAATTATCGATCCTGCTTGTCTAGCCTTCAATTCTTCAATTGTGTTCCCATATATGATTTGTTTTATCTCATTAGATGGAGATACAGTAGGTGAGCGATCTTCCTGTGCTTTCTCTTCTCTTAGTTGTTGCTCATAAGCTTCTTGTCTTTTTAGTCTAATTTCCTCTAGTTCTCGTTGTAGCTTCAAGCGTACTATCTCTTGTGCTTCATCTATAGTATCATTAGGTTCTTCAAGATTTTCTTCAGTATATGCATCCTATAAAGGTTCTGGACCCCATTCACACATTTGAGTATGTTTTTTGAATCTTTTTCTTGCATTCTTCCCGTATTGTGACATGAATGTTTGATGGTGCAAACATTTCTTTGATTATTTCCACCCGTTCTCTCATTTCTTTTGGAATTTCTATCTCTTGTATTGTTCCTGCTGATACCTTTTGAACTTGTTGATGAGCTTCTTCTTCTCTCTTAATTGCTAGTTCTTCTTGTTCTTTCTCATACTCTTGTTGAGTTTGGTGTGTGTTTACTTCTTGTGATGCTTGATGTAGTGTCTTCTTCCTCCACTCAGGCTATTGATAAGAATTTTATTTTTGATTTGATGATACATCTAGATGGTATCCAAGTCTAGTTTTGTCATTTGTAGACTTGGTTTGTGGCTTGATAGGTTCAATAATTCCTTCTTGTCATTTTCCCAGAGGACTTGTACTTGAATACCCCATGCGTTGGATTATTTGATAGCTTTTACCATATTGTTTAGGAGAAATTTCACAACATTGCACTTCTCTATCTTCATTTTCTTCCTTGTAAAGCCATTCAAGAACAATTGCCTCTTCTATTTCATTTGCAAGAGAAGAAAAGGATTGCACAAAAGTACCATCATAGATGATGTTTGGAGGTAAAGTTTGTGGTTTCATACCTTTAGGTGGTTTTCAAGACTGTCAAGGTGATGGAGGAAGATTCATCAGTGAAAGTACAGTTTCTATCTTGTATCCGCCTATGTCGACATCTATGATTTTTCAGTTTCTTTTCCAAGTCCTTCATCATAGTTTTTGAACTCTCAGCTATAGAGGATGCTCTATTGTGAGGAACAAGGGTATCCATACATTATTTTAATGCATTATAGGTGTATCTTGTATCAGTAGGAACACTGAATTCAACTCCATTATAGGGAAATTTCAAGCACTGATGGTATGTAGATGGAACTGCTTGCATATCATGAATCCATGGTCTGACCAACAAGATGTTGTAGGATAGAGGAAGGTCAAACAACTGACAAATAACATCTCTTTCCATAGGTCCCACCCTGATTGGGAATAGCACTAGACCCTTAGAGGTTCTCTCTTCTTCATCATAAGCTTTTATTGTTATCTTGTTTCTTGGATCTATATCATTCTTGGAAAATCTCAATTGTATGAGTAGATTGTAAGTATAAATATTCAGCCTAACGCCTCCATCTATGAAAATACGTTTGACTCAATGTTTATGGATCATGGCTTCAATATTTAATGGTTGATTATGTGGATGGTTCAAGGAATTATCATCTTCTTCAGAGAAGGACAGGTAGTGAGGTGAAGTTAGATGACCCATCATAGATTGAAACTGATCTAGATCTAAGTCTTTAGGGACATGGGTATGTAGCAAGCAAATCTTTGTCCAAAATCTCTCTATGAGTAGGAGAGATTTTAAGTAGTTAAAGAATAGAGATTTGAGCACTAGTTCGTTTTAACTGTTCAACTATACTGTAGCCGGAAGAAGATGGCGAAACCAATTGTTTAGATTGAGGAGACTTAGTAGTGATCGTAGCTGGTTGTTTGTTTGAAGATGTTGGTAGTTTTGATGATGTCAATGGATTTGATGATGATGTCTGATCGGAAGATGAGGAACCAAATCCTTTAAGAGTAAATTTTCTTTGAGCACAGGTCATGACATTCATAGTTCTCAGCTTGTTTTTCTCTTCTTTGATTATGATTACATTGCAATGCTTTGTTTGAGAAGGTTCAAGCATGTTGATGATGTGATCATTGTTTGTATAGGTGTAATTTACCTTGGCACCTCCCTTGGATTTAGAGGAATCTCCTTGCTCATAAATAGGAAAGGGATCTTTGACAGCTTTGTGATCATAATTGGTTGCGTGATTTCCCACAATAATTTTCCCATTATCGATAAGGTCTTGAATCTTGTGTTTGAGTTTCATGTAGTTATTAGTTGTGTGACCCTTGTTTTGGTGATATCCACAGTAATCTTTTTCCCTCCACCATTTGGGTTTGACTTCAGGATCGTATGGTTTGGAGTTGTCAGGCAATGTGATCAGTTTGTTTGCCAATTGAGTCTTAAGAGCTGACTCATAGGATTCTCCCAGAGGAGTAAAATCATGTTTAGGCTTTGAAACCCAAGGCTTATCTTTAAACCACTCTTTCAATTTCTTAGGAGGGTTTTCTGCAACACTTTGAGCAACTTTGAGTGCCTGTGTACCACTAGTTAGATTAAATACTGTTGGTTTTGGTTTAACAGTATCAACTACTCCATCATTCACAACATTTCTACTATTGTCTTTGCCATATTTTGATTATTTGTTTTTCTCTTTAGAACTACAACCCTGTTGTGTTTCCTTATAAAGTGATATCTCTCCTTTCCTCATAAGCATATCTTCTATTTTGAGAGAACTGTCCACCATCTTATTAAATGAAGGTTGTACTTGTATTTGAATATTATATTTTAACTTAGGAATCAGATTGTTGACAAAGATGTCCATCTTTTCAGAATCAGGAATGGATCATGAATATCTAGAGAACATCTTTCTCCAACATTGAAGAAAAGAGGAAAGGTTCTACTATTTTCTATTTTGTATTACAGAGATCAATCATGGTGACTGGATGATGAATGTTGTAGGAGTATTGTTGGAGAAATAGTTCGACCAACTCCTCAAAAGATTTAATTGCCTTAGGCAGGTTTAAAAACCACTGCATAACTTGTCCCCCTAGACTTCTTGGGAAGAGATGCATGAGATATGTCTATTCATGCATAAATTCCATACATAGAGCACAAAATTCATGAACATGGTCTTGAGGATTTGAGTTACCATCATATTTGTCAAATTTAGGAATTTCCACTCTTGAAGGAAATGGAGGCATGTGAAGATTTTTGTCAAATGGAAACGGGCAAATTGTGTCCAAGGAATAGTGTACAAAATATTTATCCTTGTCTTTCATTTCTTTGATCTCAGTTTGCAGTGCTTGTAATTGTTTGGTTACCAAAATTAATGGAGTATCTTCTTCTTTAGTGATAAGGCTTTCAATGTTGTAGTCAGCGAGAAGTCTGGCTCCTTGTTTAGCCAATTCTAGAAAATATTCTTCTTTTTCTGAGCCATCATAATTTTCATCATTCTTCTGAAATCCTTGTCCTTTTGACATTTAACTATAGTATCTTCTTTAGGTTTAGCAGGTTTAGAGTCACTAGATGAGGAGTCACTATCAGTAGCTTGAGTACTAATGTTATCTCGAGCACTGCATTTAGAAGCCTCTTTTTCTTGTTTTTTCCCAGACATATTGGAAGATAACGGTTGATAAAAAATTGGTTGACTTGAGGACGAAGGTTGTCAGAGATTGGTTCTTCTTGAAAGAATGGATTAGTTTGTAATGAAAAATATTGTCCCTTACTTTTGTCAGAATTCTTAGAAGAGCTCCTGGTTCAAATGGGCATTTACAATTAATGTGACTGAGAGCTAGAAGTGATACAAATGTCAAGATCAAATTGAAGCTAGTTGTTTTTTTGCTTGAGGTGATAATTGGATGAAGAGATTGAGACCAAGTCTGGTTTCAGGAATGATCTATCCTATATAAGACATGATTTAAGTGGATAAAATTGATCAGATTGATGGATAATTGATTGAACTAGCTAGGATATAATCAACAAAATCGTGTAACACAACAGTAGGGGTACACTTTCAAGATCGCTATGCTTAGGATGAAAAAGACCAGATATATGCTTACTATGGTGTATCAGGACTGATTAGGCAAGTGCGACAGATCTGAAAAAGCACACAAAAACATAGGCTCCTGAACTGACAAAATCAGAGGCTCGTACGACAAAAGATTATGAAACAGACAATAATTTAAGGACTTCCAGACGATAATTTGGGAATATTGTACGAGTTGCTGCCTTAAATTGGTAAAAAGTTTGTATCAAATGCCTGTACTCGTACGACAATTTAGATATGACCAGATGATAATTCCCACTGAGTAGTACAACAAACTGGCAAATATGAACCCCTAAGATTATGACTTGTACGACAGTTTAAGGTTAACCAGACAATAATTCTCAGAGACCAGCACGATAAACTAGAAGATTCATATGACACAAGACTAGACAGAGACAAGTTTATGACAAGAACAAAGTTTTAACCATTGAGTTTTTTTGATGTTTTGATTACTTTCTCCAATTTTAGGGTTTCAGTTTAAGTTTCAAGGACAAAGAGACAACAAACAGGCAAGATGTAAAGTGACTTAAAGCACAACACACTAATCCTAAGGAAGTTGGATGAGAGAGAAAACATTTACTTTCAATCTTAGGTACACACCCAATAACTAATCAGAATACGACCACTAAGTGACATGCAATGGATTCTCAATGTCGTATTAGCTGACAACAAACACTAATGGGGGCACGATATGACAAGTATCTTGGGAGAGTTACTATCTCTCTTACACAAAGATTATCCCCCTTTTGGAGGTGAACCAGGTAGCTTCTATTTTAAAGTTCTTAATAAGGACTTCTATTCGAAATTACCCCTTGAAGTCATGGAAGCACGATTGAGGCCTATAGCCCAACAAGGTACCGAAACAATATGTAGTCACACAAGAGTGATTGAGACCACAAGGCCCTACAAAATGTTCGATATGAGAGATCTCAAAGAGAAAACTCAAATAACTCTGTCATTTGAGACTTTAATCCCAAGAGGCCTATTTATTATGGTGGGTCAGAATGCTTAGGTCTAGTTGTACTCACTTGGGTCGTTCTCTCATGGTGATTACTTTTTCCCACTGTGACAAGCCCGCTAAAGGAAGACAAATCTCAAAGAAAAAAACTTCAAGGGTCTATATTTTTTATTGTCTATACAGACAAGAGCATAGTCTCCTACCTTTTAGACTCTTCTCAAACACGAAAAACAAATTTGTTCATTTACCATATCGCAATTTAAGTGCCTAGAAAACAATTAAGAATACACATAGTTTACTTGAATCTCCTCAGGAAACCTGTAAAAACAATGGATTAGTAGTCATATTGTTTTTGAGTGGCAGGTATGTTCTTGGACAAACGTTCTGCAAAAACTTCTTAGGTTGTGTGAAATCTCTCAGATAGATAGAAAACAGATCAGGGTTAGCATTAGTATCATCTAAATTTAATTAGAAAAACCCTAAAAATCACTCTTCCTTTTAATACAAGAAATCAAAAAATCATACGAGTATTCTCACCAAGCCGTACGATAATTCTCCACAAATCATACAACAAGTTACAGATTATTGTACTACCCCTAACAAAAACTCGTACGAGTTTTAGCAGGAATTGTACGGACGAAATCTGAAAAATAAAAAGAGCTTATCTGCAAGGCCAAAAATTATAATCTTCGGCCCCACAGTGGGCACCAAAAATGTGTGTGTGAAAAGTGGTAATCTGTAAGCTGTAAGACACAAACACTTCAATAAATCATTTGCATGCATGGTTAGATAGATATAATCAATGAATGTAAAAACCATAACAAATCGGCCTATTGCCTCCTAAAAGATGTGAGTATAGACTTTCTCTCAGATTTTTCTAAGCAATACCAGTGACTAGACTACACCAAGACGAAGGATTTAATCTATATAAGCAAAAAATTAAGCTAGATGGATGCAAGATTAAGCTAGATGGATGCAATCTATCATGATTAAACTAATATGCAAAAATCTAAGGTGCAATAATCTCAAAGCACAATATTCTCAATGACTCTAGAGAAAAAACAACATAATAAGAATAAATCTCCAGGGTCTCTTGATTGAGAGATGAAAGCCTAAATTTATAGAGAATCCAAAGAGAGACCAACGGTCAAGATTGATTAATGATGAGCGATTGAGATTCCTCAAGAGAAAGCATAATCCTGGTGAATTGAAATGATTGGATGCTTTGCTTCAGTTTTAGAGGAGATTAAGATTGAATTGATTTTGAGATAAATTCAATTAAAGCCTGATATAATGCATCTGGATTATAAGTCTGAGTTTGAATTGGAGATAAAATCAATTGAAGTCACACACTTGAGATAAAATTAGTTTATTCCATGCACATTTCTTTTATTTGCTCAAGATTTATTTTATTAGAAAAAGCCATTTTAATGCAATTGAATCCTTTTCCTCAAGATTGCTTTGAGTTTAAATTTAGAGAAAACTATTTATTCAATTTAATTGCTTTTCTTTCTTTTCTGAGATTTCTCAAGTTATCTGAAATTTAGAAAAAGAAATGTCTCAAGTTGATTTCTTTTCTCAATTTAATTCCTTTTTTGCAAATTAATTTCTTTTTTGCAAATTAATTCCTTTTTTGCAAATTAATTCCTTTTTTGCAAATTAATTCCTTTTTTTTGTAAATTAATTAGTTTTTCCAAATTAATTCCTTTTTGATGATTTAATGACAAATTTATTTATTAATTAAATATAGGACATTTAATTAAATAAATCGGATAACTGATTAAAATGATTTACTTGGAATGATTAATTAATTTAAATAAACATTTAATTAATTTAGAATGATTGATTTGTCATGTGACATTGATGATTTAGGAATTAATTAATTAGATGCTTAAGATTGATTTAATTGTCTTTGGTTAGGACCTTGGTGATGTAGTCGAGATTAGGGGCCCATGGTTTAGATGACCATTTTTAGGAAATTACACCAAGAAGGTTGAGCAGGGGTGGGTGGGTGATAAGCATACGAAGCTTGCTAGTTTTCTATTGTGATAGGGTTATTTTGGTTGAAAACAACAATACAATTGGTTGGAAATGACTGATAAGGAGTTGGGTAGGCAACATCCTCATGAAATGGTGAATGGTAAGCTATACTTTCATAAAATTATGACATGTTTAATCATTTATAAGGCTAGAAAATTAGGAAAAATGAGATTTATTTTAAAACATACCAACACTGGGACCATTGAAACCAATAGACTTGAACTCAGAGCCACCAAGTGTGTGCAATAATGCCTCCAAAGGCTAAACTTTCTGATGTACACACCAAACATTAGCAATAAGAAGGAAAGTTTTGAACTAAGATAGTTCAAATTGTCCCACCGAGCATGCCAAAAACTGTTATCACCAAGGTTTGCACCCTTGCCGAGCTCACAAATCAACAACTTGATGATAAAAGGGATGCCCTCTCAAAGTGTGGGCTTTGAAAAATAAAGGGAACCGACCCTCTCTAGAGGTTGCCCTCTATTTTTTAAAATCCCACACTTTGAGAGGGCATCCCATGTATCATCAAGTTGTTGATTTGTGAACTCAACAAGAGTGCAAACCTTGGTGATAATAGTTACATCTTATCGGCTTTGAGATTTAGTTCTACTTTATTCTCCAGAGATACTAGTATTGTATTTGAGTATGTGTGAACCATGGGTGATACTAATTTAGGATATTTTATTATGATTCCATAAATAGCTTGTTATCATGGTTTAGTGGGATCTTTGTCAATGATTTGGATTAATTACTTGGTGATGGATAATCTTTTGCAATGGTTGTGGTTCTCATGAAAAAAATATTGAATTACAATTCTTGTATATAATGAGCAAACTTTCAAATCTTGATTTCCATTGGCCTAAGATGGTTATATTCATATGATTGGAGATGTTGACATATTGGTTAACCATGGAGGACTCTTGGAGTCTTTTGTTGAGGTGTTGGTTCATGATTTTTTAATTTTAATAGGGGATCCTTGATTCAGTGGTCAATATCATACCATGGTAGAATCTTGATCATGAATTAGATTTTTCGCATGATACAAGTGCTCTTGGGAGTAAGATAAGTTTATTGAAGTATATGAACTCCTTAGTGGAGATGATATTGTTTCACGAGGAAATCAAGCGTAATTAATCAAAATCAATAAGTTTAACCACTAAAAACTTAAAACTAATTAGCTAGACCACAAAGACAATGAAATAGAATCAAATCAACAAAATATGAAATATAAACTAAATAAACCCCCTTTGTTGATCCAATAAGCCCCCTTTGTTGATCCAATAAGCTTCCATTGTTCTTCTCAATTATCCTAGTTGTGTGGCTCTTAGTGTTGCCCTGAGATTCCTGCATAAGATTGACAATAATTTTGAAGATAGTGGTTGTTGCCGAATTTATAGATTTTGGGAAGAGAATTTGAACAGTTGAGATTGATTCAAGAACTGAATTGATCAATGGTTGAGATTGCTTGAGACATAATTGATTGAGAGATAAACTCATTTGATTGATGAGTTGACTGATTAGATTGATCAATGAACTGGATAGATTGATTAGCCAACTGAATAGATTGATTAGTTAACTAATTTGATTGACTTGTTAGAAAAATTGGAGTTGGAAAAGGTGATTAAGGAGTTAACTGGTGAGATCGCTGAACTGATTTAAGTTAGGATTTTGACATGTGTTGTAGGAAATTGACTTTAAATTCAAATTTAAATTGTATTTGATTTGAATTTGGATTTTCAAAATCATGAAATGAAATGCACATTTAATTGAAATTAAGTGAAATTAGCATTTGGGGATTTTTGATTTTTCAATATTTGAAAAAGATTGAATTAGATAATTAAATAACTTAAAGAAATTATTTGATTATTAGAAGTTTGGAAATTGAATTTAATTAAATAATAAAGATTATTTAATTTAAGGTATTAATTTGAAATTAATTAAATAATAAAATGTTATTTAATTAATAATAAGAAATGGGGTTAAATGATTAATTGATTGGAGGGATGGAATAATTAGGATATGATGAAATGTAATGATTAAATTAGTTAGAAGAATAAACTTTAGATTTTAACTAAATAATTAAAGAATTATTTAATTAATAAAGAGGAATGTTTTGTGTGTTAGTGATGAGACATTTTTTGGTGTCTACATTTGCCCCTCTTTGAGACAATGTTGAAGCAATGTTGTTTCAAACAAAAATCTTTCCCCAGCGTGCCCTGGTGATGGTAGGGTATAATGTCCCCTCGAGAGATTGTTTGTGCATTAAAGGCATGAATGATCTCTTGAAAGAAGAAGAATGTGAGATAGTAGAATGGTTGGTTGATGACATGTATGGGTTTGATTAGGTAGAAGAAATAGTTGGAGTGATTTGGAGAATATTGATTGATTGATCAAATTGATTGGATTGATTAGATTGATGGGATACATATCAAGTCTAGTTTCAGGAAGGACACATCCTGTATAAGAAAAAGATAGATGATCATTTGGTTTTAATAAATACACATCTTGTATAAGACAAATGATAGATGTTATTGTCTGGTTTCTGGAAGGACACATCTGTTGGCATTCTACACTCTAGTGAGAAATGATGGTGTTGTCATTGATGGCAACCTACTGGAAACCTTCAGGCAATCACCGGCAGGCACCGACACCGACATACACTTCATCGACAACAACAACAATGCATACCAACACTCCAGCCGACATGAATAAACTTTTGTTTATTGTATTTAATTGTAAATATCTTTTTGTAAAGCCGACATGGCATATTGTAATAGACTCATATATGTATGAGATCTTGTTAATCATTTTAAAATAAGGAAGTGGATGGAATAGAAGATGAGATATATGCGAATGCATAGGACATATTTTGTATAAGGTTTATGGTTATAGTATGAGCTTAAACCGATACTGAACCTAGCATAGTTGATGCTGATTTGAAGCAGTACATTATAATGGATTTTCATAATCCATTTTGTAAGTCAGTGAGACTTGTATTTTGTAGATTGAGTAGTGAGCTCTAGGCAGTTGGCCTTCCTGCATGTGCAGGCCCCTCATTGTAAGTAATATTTATTCATTGGCCAGTGAGTGAATATTGTGGGTCACAAATCCCATTGAGGTTTTCCCACACTGGGTTTCCTCGTTAAACATCTTGTGTTATGGTGTGTTTTCTATGTTGTCTTTATTGTTCTTGTTTACTGCATTAATTCTTATTTACTGGTACACTATTTTGGAATGCAAAATACTTAATAAGGTTAAATATTCTATTAACCAGTTAGATACTGATTCACCCCCCCTCTCAGTATCTTTGGGACTATCATTAATCCTAACAATTGGTATCAGAGCCTGGTCCTCTATTTTCAAAGCCTAACAGCTTGAGGAAGATGCTAACACCGGTACAGATGTAGAACTTAAGAAAGCAATTGGAAGGAGCTCTTGTAGACTATGATTCAGAGATGTTGAAGAATATCAAACTTGAAGATGATCTGAGGACTACACAAGAATTCATTCAAGGACTTCAGGAGAATCTCACTATTGCTAGAAATAAAAGAAAATAACTTCATGAGAAGATGCAAAATGACAATGATGAAAAGGAAACTCTTGATGAGCTTGTGAACAAGATGTGACAAGAGAACATGACTATGAGGAATGAAATGCAAGATATGACTATGAGATTTTGTAAATATATTGAAGACAAAAAGAAGAATGAAGATGACTTGACTAGGAGACTCAATGATGCTGGAAATGAAAATCTAAGACTCAGTCATGAAAATGATATGCTAAAGACAGATCTGATTCACATGCAACATGATAAAACTAAACTTATGAGGTAGATGGGAATTCTGGAAAATGAGTTGGCTACTGCAAATCAACACAAAGAGAAATTCAAGAAAAGTTCAGAAGAACTTGATGATATGCTGAAAAGTCAGAAACCTAATGGAGATACTAATGGACTTGGATTTGAAGTTGGTGAAAGTTTCGGTACTGCAAACAATCAAGATCATAGTAACCGGTAAGACAACCTAATGCCTACAAATTTAATGGGAAATGCTTTAACTATAACAAGTTTGGTCATAGAGAAAATTAGTGTAGATCTAGAAATAATCAGAACATTAATGCACCCACCGGTCAATGTTCCAAATGCAACAAAGTTGGTCATAATTCAGAAAACTGCAGAATGAATGTGAGATGTTATGTTTGTGGAAGATTTGGGCACTTATCTAATCAATACAGAACACAAACCAGCATAGGATATGGAAAGGCTATTCAGAAGAATAATGTGACTTGTTATGCTTGTAACAAGATTTGACATATTGCAAAATTTTGTAGAAGCAAGACTTCACTGGCAAACAATAAAGGACCCAGTTTGAAAGGCAAAGAAAAGGTTGATGAGGTAAAGCAATAATTTTCAAGACAATGGATTAGAAAGACAGATCACAATGTTGATGAGACTATTCCTTCATTGGTAGAATGAAGTATTACTCCACCAGTAGGAAATTATTCATCCAACTGAGAAGTAACCCTTTGGGGGTATTGCAACAAGTTGAATATCATGCAAATTACCCTCGGTAGATGGTGAGAAGACAGATTTCCTCTTTATCGACAGATGTGTTAAGTTTTCACTTAACCAACAAGCATTTATTGCGGTTGTTGAATGGAACTTCATTATAAATCATCATTTTTCCCTCTTTTTTGAATCATGTAGCATTCAAACTAGTAGAGAGCGCAAAAACCCGAGCAAAGGCATTCAAGGTGAAGAAGTGAAGCAATTTCTTTCAAGCACTCAAACATTATCAGGCAGCTTAAGGTATTTTTCAAATAGCTTCCTCTTCTGCTCCCGAGTTTATTGCAAACCCTACTATTGTGGAAATTGTAAAACGTCCTAGGCCCATTTTCAAAATTATTCCCAAGATAGCTAAGCAAGATGACTCCATAGGTGCATTCTCAAAAATTCCTAAAGGTGTAGCTTATGCTGAAGACCCTAGAATTTATATTCACTGCAATATTGAAGAATTAGGTTCCGTGGAAGTGTTAAAATGTTTAAAATAGTAATTTGTGATGAAAATGGAAATGTCAAACCCGAACATAAGGTTATTGAGACCTTAGGTTTTGTAGAAATCTTGAACATCCCTGAATTTTCAGAGGAGGTAGTGAGAATTGTCCTAAGTAGGGCACATGGAGAATTTCTTTGGCTAGACTCAATCTACAAATTCACCCAACAAGCAATTAGGGTAGTGACAGGTTTACCCTCTACCGACAGTAGACCTGACAAGATAAAGAAGGTTCCTAACAAAACAACCATGACCTTAACATGAGCAACATCTAATAGAAGATCTTTGAGAGTAAATGACATCAAGGATATCAATGTATGATTCATAATTATGATTTTAGGTTACAAGACCACACATGCAAACTGACTTAACTTGGTTTCTAGTCTTTGCATTAAAAGTGCTTATGATATGCTAAATAATAATGCAAAATAGATGTATGTGAATGGTTGAAGGATGAACTAGTTGATAATTTGAAGAAGATAAAAGGTTACAAGAAAGGAACATTTCATTTTGGTAATCTTTTGGTATGCCTTATGTTGTATTTTTCAAAGCAAATTCCCAGTATTGGACACAAAGATTTTGGATATGACATACCGGTAGGCAAACAATTGCAAGAAGCCTTCACCGACATGGGTACTGCTAGGGAAAATAATATAACTGAACATTTCAAAGCTTTCCAAGCTTAAATGAAAACCAGAGAGAGACTACCACAAACTATAGTAGACAAATATGATAAGGAAATCTGCTTTGTGATTAAGAAAGATGAAATATGGATGGAAGTAGTTCTTCCTAGAACTGTATGGGTAACTAAAATGGGGTATGAGGCTAATGTAAATATTATTGAGACTTATGCTAAAGCCCTACTAGAAGCACTTAGAGAACCAACAGAAGAAGTTTTTGGCAGTGCAAAAACAATTGAGAGCGGTGTACAAAGAATGAAACAAAGGAAGATAAGAGAAAAGTATATAAGAGATGCATCAAAATAGGTAAAGGAAATAAAAGAAAATGTCATGAAACTTACTGGAATAAAGGAAAGTGAACTGGAAGGATTTCAACCGGACGCACATATCTCACCGGTTGGCACATCATCTGACAGTGAGATACCTATTGAGTTTAAGAGAGTTGATAGGAAGAGAAAACCTTCACCGATACCCTCTCCTCCACCCAAGAAAATAAGAAATCTAAGAAAGAAGCAACAAGCAGTAAGACAACCGACAAAGAAGTTGACACCTAAGAAGAAACAAAAATCGGTTATACCACCTTTGGATAATCTACTGAATGAAATTACTGATGATGGTAACTTGGCTAATGTGAGCAAGTTGTATTTAACACATTTACTGATTCTGAAAAAGAAAGTATTGAAAACAACATTATTCTACATCTGGACATCTACAAGAAAGTGCTAATTGAAGTAGTAGATGATTTACCAAATGATCTATACAAAAGGTTAGATGCAAAAAGGATTGTTGTAATGGAGTTAGACAAGAAACTTAAGGTTGAAAAACTTCTGGCTATTCATCCAGTTAACTCGAAAGAGGAGATTGATGAATTAATTTGTGAAGCTAACATATCAGTTTTTGCAAGTGGTCACCGACAAGTGAGCTTAATTGCTGGCAGAGTAAATGAAATTGCAGAAGAAACAATTGACAAATGGTATATCTTTTTTGTAGAAAAAGAAAAACATGAAGAATTAAACCGACCCAAGAAAACATTCAAAGTCTATCAAAAGGACAAGGACAAAGGGAAAGGTAAAGTTGGTGGAATACCAAACATCAAAATAATTGACAACTTACCACCACCCTTGGATACTGCAAAGGTACATACTGAGGATACACCGACTACTGAAAATGTGGACATAACACATGATGACACTAACCCTGAATCAGAAATTCTATTCACCATGAATGTTGATACTCAGGAAGTGAACATTATTGTGGACAAGGATAGCATAGAGGTGCTAGATGATATTGCTGGCAGTGGAAACATTGCTGAGCAACTGACATAAAATGTAGAGGTTGAAGTGCAAATAGTGCATATAGAGAAAACATAGCAAACAGTGTATACATAGCAAACAAAGCATACTGAGCAACCTTTGGATAGTGGAATAAATACTGGTAGTGTAGATGCTGGCACAGAGAAACCGACAGAGACAAAGATATCGACAGTTGATAACACAGAGATACCAACAACTGATAACATAGAGAAACCAACAAAGAAACTGACAGAAGCACATGTACATGTTGAGATAGAAAAACCGGTAATCACTGAGAAACCCAAACCACTATAGGTTGAAACACAAACTCAGACTAATCCACCAGAGGTAGATACAAGCAAATTGGTTACTAACTCTGGAAGCACAAAAATAATAAAGGCAGTTGGTCAGACATCTAAATTCAGACCTACTAATGTGACAGAGGTACTTCTGGACTCAATTAAGAAGATCGCTGATTGTAATGCTTTGGCCTACAAGGCAATTGATGATACCATACCTATTCTTAAATTGATTGCACCAAAATGCAATGTAGATAATGTAAAGAATTCTTTATGACAGTTAGACACATTGTCTAAATTTATTGTTGGAAATGTAATAACAACGGATAAGGTAAATGAGGATAAATTCAAAGAGAAAGTGGAAAAAGAAAAAGAAAAATTCTTTGAGGAGACAATAAAGAAGTGCATTGAACATATTAACACACTTTTATCGGCACTAAATACAACAATTTTGGAGTATAAGGAACTGGACAGAGAAACATGCAAGCCACATTTGTTGACCCGGGACATTGATAAAGAGATAAGCAACGTACAAAAGGAAATTGATGATATAGCTGATAACATCATTGGTTCATCCGTACCTATATCAGTTATTGAGAAATAAATAGTAGGATTTGAAGAAAAGTTGGAGAAATTTGAGAAGCAAAAAGCAAGGATCAAGGCAAATGCCAGAGAGTTGAAGTATAAACTTAGTCCTAAGTAGGATACTCTTATCTCTCTGAGAAATGAGATCTCTAAAGTATTAATTCAAGGAGAAAGATCACCAGAGGAACATATGCATCATCTCACCAGCACGATCCAACGAATTGAGGCAACCATGAATGATTGCAACAAATTCATGCAGCGTTTAAATTTGGTTTTGGCTGATATATTTCAGATTGTAACCAACCAGTTACAAACTTTAAGGTGAAAATTTGCACTCGTCTGACAATTTTTGACAACCTTTGTCATTGATGTCAAAGGGGGAGTAGGGGACAGAGAAAAATGGCTATTCAGAGGAGATCATCTACTCAGGGGGAGCACATACTTTTTGGAAAAAAATTGGACTTCATTTTTGGAAACAGTTTTTGGATTTTTCTCATGAGTGTTGCCATCAATACCAAAGGGGGAGATTGTTGTCATTCTACACTCTAGTGAGAAATTATGGTATTGTCATTGATGGCAACCTACTAGCAACCTTCAAGAAACCACCGACAAGCACCGACACCGACAACGACAACAATGCATACCGACATTCTAACCAACAGGAATAAACTTTTGTTTATTATATTTAATTGTAAATATCTTTTTGTAAAGCCGAAATGGCATATTGTAATAGACTCATATATGTATGAGATCTTGTAAATCATTTTAAAATAAGGATAGTGGATGGAATAGAAGATGAGATATATGAGAATGCATAGGACAAATTTTGTATAAGGTTTATGGTTATAGTATGAGCTTAAACTGGTACTGAACCTGACATAGTTGATGTTGATTTGAAGCAGTACATTGTATTGGATTTTCATAATCCATTTTGTAAGTCAGTGAGACTTCTATTTTGTAGATTGAGTAGTGAGCTCTAGGCAGTTGGCCTTCTTGCATGTGCAGGCCCCTCATTGTAAGTAATATTTATTTGTTGGCCAGTGAGTGAATATTGTGGGTCACAAATCCCACCGAGGTTTTTCCCACACTGGGTTTCCTCATTAAACATCTTGTGTTATGGTGTGTTTTCTATGTTGTCTTTATTGTTCCTGTTTACTGCATTAATTCTTATTTACCGGTACACTATTTTGGAATGCAAAATACTTAATAAGGTTAAATATTCTGTTAACCAGTTAGATAATGATTCACCCCCCCTCTCAGTATCTTTGGGACTATCATTAATCCTAACAATATCTTGTATAAGACAAGATATATCAAAACATCCAGTTTTAGGAAGGATGCATCTTGTATAAGCCAAATGATTGATGAAAGTTTCTGGTTTCAGGAAGGACACATCCTATATAAGACAAATGATTAATAAAAATTGGATGAATGATGAAATATTATGAAAGTGAAGAATGATAAGTAAGAAATGAAGAATAAAATTGATTGATAGATATAATAGTTGATATGAGGAAATGAAACTATCATGAATTCTCATGTCTTTATTATAGTGCAACATTTTCATCATTGAGCCTTATTATGTATGTATCAATGGAGCTTTCTACACCAAGTTATAAGGAACTAAGGTGTGAATGATATCCCATTGCAGAAACAAACACATTGCAGACAAGGAGTGAACCCCTCCATTTTGGGTATAGCACTAGGGTTGAGGTATGTGCGATAGTCAGAAGCATAGCTATTCTCGTCTTTCAATTTTGCATAAGATACTTGTTGAATGAACGTACCCACACAGACACCCAAAATACCTATTCCCTAGAACTTCATGAAAACACACCACAAACAACAAACAAATAAAATGGATCACGAACCATCCCAACTCCTCTAGTTACTTGTGGACATCCTTGAGTAGTATAGGTACATGACCTATCATAAATCGATAAAATGAAATCAAGAAAAAATAAGACTCACTTGACCAAACAAGTCAACAACCATACTGATCTTCTTGCCAAGGATAAGTGTTTCTTGATAGGATGATTGTTTGATAGGATGCCCATTGTAGGAAAGATGTATCCATTAGGACATGATATCTAATAGGTGCCTATTTTAGGAATGGTGTATCCATAAAGGCACGTTGTGTGATAAGAAGCATGCTTAAACTGATAGACAATTGATCAATTAAGTTGTAGGCTAGTTTGGTAGTTTATCTGTTGATGCATGATTTTTTAAGCTCAATGTTTTGATTTTTTTTATGTTTTGTGTCTGCTCAAATGTTTATCTTTGCAAAGGATAATTTAGATCGTGAATTGTGATTGATGGATAGTTTTTGTGTTTTTGATTGTTTTTTTTATTTTCAAAATTTTCTAAGATTATTTGATTTTTTTTTTGTATTTTTTCAGAACATTATATGAATTTTTTTTGTATTTTTGTATTTTTAAAAAATTTCTTTTGGGACTGTTTAATAATTTTTTAAGAATTTTTTCAGGACAATTTATGATTTTTTTGGAATTTTCGGATTACAAGCAAGATGTATTTGTTTGCCCCCAGTGTCTAGAAAGGAAAGGAATATTATGAATGGATGAATGAACTGTTTAGGTGAAGATGTATAGGAGAAAGATGGAGGTAGCTTATTATGAAAAATGAAGTGACATATCAAGAGCTTTTTCAAACTATATTTTTGAATTTTTCTTTTTGTCCTTAGTTTTGATCAAGATCAAGGGATGGGAAAGGGGATATGGATGGAGATAGAATATGGATAAGAGAAGAAAGATCATAGGTTGTAATGGATGATGGAAGTAAGGAATCAATATGATAAGGGATATGGACTAGAGGGTATGGATAAGGTGAAACAAATAGGATGTGTGCTACTTATGAAGATCCTTAGCTTTGTGTTCGATGAAAATTTTGTAAATTGGTGAAGGTTCACAAAATTTGTGTTTCACGATGACACTTGGGATATTATCTCTTAGAAGGCAAGATATGATCCCTCCTAATTAAAGGGAAGACTCCCCCTTCTACTACAATTACTTTCTATTTTATGTACCTGCTAACTTTACACTAATCCAAGGTACAATAACAACTTTGTTCTCTTCCTTTAGAACCAGTTCCATCTAATTGTCTTTTAAGAATAGTTTTCCCGTAGCTTAAAGAACTCAAAACGTGTAGTAATATTAAAAGTAATCTACCTGGGAAGTAAAGTGTCCGTGAAAGAACAAAGTCTTTTGTTACTTCCATTTTTTTTGAAAATGACTTAGGGACAAGAATTATGCACACCTTTGAACTCAAAGATTCTTTTGTATACTGAATTCCTATCAACCACTATAGCCTAAATATATTTTCATCTCAAAGACTTACAAATATATTAAAAGATCTTCTACTCAAACCAGATAATCCATATAGCACAAAGACACTACTTTTTATCTTTTTAATACAAATTCTAGAGATAACTTGTAAAAGCTCAAAGACTTAAAGAAACCTTCTCTCAACCAATTCCCAATTCTTGAATTTTCAAAGTAACTCAACTTAGATTACTTGTAAAGACCCAAAAACTCTTCAATATCTAGCACCAAAAACTATATCCAACTTTAATCATTCAAGAACATATGATACCAATGGCATAAGAACATTCATACCACATATAAGATTGTACTCAAAACAAATTTTGAATGCCAAAGTTACCTCCTTCTTGATTAAATTGCAAATTTATAAAATGAACACCAAGTCTCAATTTTCTCTTCACTTTGGCGGAGTTTTGTTGCATAAACAATGATGGAAAAAAGATCCTTATTACAATAACAACCCTCATATATATAGAAGAGGGGTGCAACATAAAAATAGGAATTACAACTAATTCTAAGACTAAGTCAAAAGAAGAGTTTGCTTTGACTTATGACTTGTGCATTCAACAAGTGCACATGTGCAACTACAAAATGACACTTGAGGTGTCAATTGACATAATCAAATGCGACTAGAAAAACATGAAAATGACTAAGTATCATTTTCCTCAAGCGGAATCTAGCTTCTGGAATTCCTCAAACTTCTGTAGGGCATTATTCATTTGAACTCTACCTATAGACACATAAAAGTTTTCATCAAATTTATCCTCATTTAAGTTCAAATTTTCTCCAAGCATCGGGTAGATCCTTAATCTGTTTCATCATTTAATTATTATCCATTACTCATATTTTTCCATGTATTATAATATATGCACTATTCCATTCTTCATTATATTATTATCATTCATATTATCATCCACCAAATTTATTAAATAAACATTGCATTATATTCATTTATCCACCATTCATTCACCTTATATACATTTTCTCCATTTATTTAATAAAAAACCCTTTAATATTCCCTCCAACCACTTACCACTTATTGTTACCACCTATCCTCTCTCCTTACCATTTATCCTTCCTATACCACTAATCTCTCATTATCCCATATTCACCTTGATGCCTAATTTCTCCTTGAGAACATCTATAAAAACCAAGCCACTCTCTCCTTTTTCCATCCATTATCTTGACATCTTGAGTACATATCCACCATCTTTTCATTTCAAGCATTGATTATCTCTTGCATCTCTTGTTTTGTCATATCCATTTTCATATTGTATTCCCAAATTTCCATTTCCTCATAGCCTTTTGCATAAGTGCTTCTGAGAGAAATAATGTTAAATGCCAAATCTTGAGGAATAGGAGTGCAATGGAGTAGAGTTTGATAGTGTGCATGCGTATTATTTTAGATATATTTTTATGTTGCATGCATGTTTGTTGCGGGTACTTCATTATCGGATCTTGGAAGATTGAATCTTGTATTCAATCCATTTCCTCCATCTACACCATTAGGTCCCTGAGTATTGTCGATGATGAATTTGACCCTAATGATGGAATATTCCAAGTCGGTGCAGCACTTGTGTTTCTTCAAAAATGAATCCAAAAAATCCAAGATAAATTGAAGATCAAGTAATCTATCAATCGAGGACAAAGAGAAGTCCTCTATATCTACCTCAACAATAACAAGCAAGCTAAAATCTTTGATAATTTCATCCACATCAAGCACCTTTTCATTCTCATTAAGGAAGGCACAGGGAATTTCAGAGACTTTATCAACAATCTCTTTCTTCTTATCCGCACATTCTTTTTGGGCCTTCCTCATATCCTTGACTAGGCACTGATCTAATGCTCCAATGCCTCTCGCTGCTTAATATACATTTTCCACAAAGGAATAACAACATTTTGTATGAGATCATCTGAATCATAGTCTTCAAACTTCAACCAGGATTCAAAATCTTTTTCTTGTGTTTCAAGTTCCTTGGAGAAAGCCTCTTTTGTTTTTTCCACCTCTGTTCTCATAGCATCAAGGTTACTAATAATAGTGCAGGTTGAAATTAGGAGTCATGTACCTTGACTCATCATTCTATCCATCTATTCTCCTATAGCTCTGCTTCATGATGATGCTTGATCAACTCTTTTAAAAACCTATTCGTCCAAAGATGAAGCCACTGGCTCAATAGATTTCTTAATAATTGAGGTGAGTTTCTTAATTCATGCTTGAGTTGATCCTTTTTTTCTTTACCTTCATCATACCTGGGAACTAAGGCTTCCAAGGCTAACTGGGCATCTTGTGCCATGAAATAATGAGTTTTCTTTCCCAAATCAGTCCTCTAGATGACATAGCCTAAATTGTGGATCTCACCAACAACTGCATTTGGAGGGGGAATAGAAACCTTGGCATACTTGTTCCTATTTTTGTCATCCTTTACCCTTGATAAAGTCTTATTTGTCTTGATAGTCTTGGGTTTGATAGAGACAAGTTGGTTGAAATGAAAGCCTTCAGTAGAGGCTGTCTATTTCATTCTATTTGGCACATTGGACAACAACCAAGGTGGAAAATTTGAATCATCATCCTCATCTACTACCACATCCTGAGAGGGATTGATAGAATCTTGAATGGTGGCAGTGACAATAGGAGAAGTAATGGTGACAATATTGGTGGGATTTTCAAGGGATGATTTGTTGGACCTAGGAGTTGATTCATGCATGAACTTGTCAAAATCATCTAGCATAGTGGCAGATACTTCAAACAACGTGGGAAAAGATTGGGTGAAGACTTATCTACTTGCGGCAACTCTTCCTCATTGAATTCACCTTGTTCTAGATCACCTTCTTGTTCTTCTTCCAATTGGTCAACATCATTTGGTTCTTCATCAGGATGCTCGCCCTCCAATTGTTCATCTGGTACTTCAAATTCTTATGTCTCATGAACATTAAAGGTTGATGTCTCTCCTTAATCTTTCCCTTTCTTAGTTCCAACTATAAACTTCAGTTTGGAAGCCTTGGATGGAGTGGTGGGATATTGCTTGTTCTTGGTTCTAATTTCTGATCTTCTTCCCATTGGGCCAACAATGTCATCATCAAAACCAGAGGAAAAGGGTTTCAATGGAATACCTTTGCTTGAAATCCACACATTTGTATTCATAAGAATACTTTGAAACCGATCTTTGATTGAAGTGCATACCTTTTGAGACCATTGGATGAGAGGCAAAGGAGTAGAGGAAACTTTGTTGTCAATATAGGCAAGGTCCAATACATTACCATCATCCTTCAAATCATCCATGATATCATCAATATCGAACTCCTTGATCTAATCAACTGTTAACCGACAATAGTCAAGTTTTCTCATATCATGCTCAGACCTGCATTTAGCCCTAAAATCTTCAATTCAATGCACATGAACATATGGCTTCTTTAGTTTATTTATCATCCCTCTATGATTAAAGGCCTTCCTCAACTTGAAGAACCTCATGGTAACTCTTCTTATCTCCTCTTGCATTGCTCTGGATTTGTAAATAAAATTAATAAAATATCTACCAATGGTAAGAGTAAAATTCAAACCTATTTTATGAGAACCAGATTGGGCCTCATGTATTGCATTCATTTGATGAGCTAGCTCCATCAACATAATTTTGTCAGAAGGATATCTAGGGAGCATGAAGGGCTCGTCATTGAAATGACCACCTTTGAGGTATGTGAAGGTCGAAGATTGCAGAAACCTGTATCCATATTGGTTGACCACTTCCCAAGAATGATAAAATTGATGTAGGAGCATCCCCAATCGATGAGCAATCTTGTGTCAACCAAAAATATTTGTTTTCAATTTTGTTCCTGTTCAGTGTTACATCTTTTGTGGTTCTTTCGGTATTCTCTAGTAGTTGTTCATTTTCCATTGCGGATAAGATTTTTGGCTTCTATACTTGTTGTTGTTCCTTGTTCTAGATTTCTAGTTCATTTGGACTCTTTTCTGGCAAGTTATCACTTCCAAAGTGTCTATTTCTTGGTTCCCAGAGTAGTTTGATCTTATCAGCTAGTTGGAGATTTCTTCTCGTGTGGAGTGATTTCTTGACTTGTGGATCTAATTGGCACCATGCACAATGTTCCTAGGCCCTTGGCCGACCTTCCTTGGTGGCCCAAACCTTATTCTTGTCCTTGGTAGAGGAGATATTCACACTTTGGGTCCGACCTATTTTACATGTTTCATTTTCCTGTCTTGGAGAGTGTAATATTTTGTGGCCAATTTAGATGTGTTTGAGATGTTATATATATTGTTGTAGTTGATTCTTTGGAGGACAATGAAGAGATATGATGATATGAAGTCTTGTTTTGTAATTATATCACCTCTTGGAGGTCCAGATGGATTGTAACCTGGAATGTATTATGTAACTAGGCCTGTAAGCCTACATGTTTGCCCGTATGTTGCTAGATAATTTATGATGAATCTATGATGTTGTGGATGTTTGATCTTGCAATTTCTCTATTTTGTGCTGGTGCCTTTGTGGCATTATTTTTGCTGCATGATCTGGATTGTTCTCATTGAGGACCCTCTGGATCATGGTTGCATCAGATGGTATCAAAGCTAGTTGCGAGCCTTGAGGCATTCCTTTGGGTGAATAGATCATTGATTTGAGGCAGGATGCAAGTTTGTTCAATAGATCACCGACTATGAGGCAATTGGAACTTTGTAGTCAGAGCATCAAGATGAGGCAGTTGCACCAGATCAAGGGAGGAGATGCCGCTGAGAAGGATGAACCCTAGAAGTGTAAAGTTGATGACGAAGGATTTCAGAATGAGATGAGGAATGAGATACGAAACACACTGGCCGGTTTATAGAGGAATAAAGAATCAAAGGAATAGTATGAAGAGGCGGGGGAAGAGCTAGAGTTCAAAGAGGTTGAAGGACCAATAAACGAGGGAGAAGATAGATTTATTAGAGTGGTGGCACAAGTGAGTAAAATTTATAAAGTAGAGGTTTCTAACTTTTTAAGTACATTGAATTCGGAAGAATTGATAGATTGGAGGACTAATTTGAGTTTGAAGATATTAAAGACCCATAGAGGGTTAGGTTAGCACAAACTAAGTTGAAAGGGCATGTTTCTTTATGGTGGAGAGAGTTGCAGAGGGATAGAATGGAGAACATTGAGATTAAAATCACCTAGTTTAGACTGATGGTTGCAAGATTGAAGGCTAAATTCATTTTGGGAGACTATGAGTTGGAATTTTTCAAGAAGTTACAGAACTTGAAGAAGAGGGATATGTGTATGAAAGAGTATACTAAGGAAATCTACAAGATGATGATCAAATATGGACATTAAGAGATGGAACGGGAGAAGGTGGCTAGATACATAAATAGACTTGGATTTAACATTTAGGATGAGATGAGTATGCTGAAGATTTCTACAGTTGAGGAGGCTTACCAATATGCTCTGAAGGTAGAATGTATGGTGAAAAGAAGACAACAGAATAACCCTAGGGGTAGATATGCATCGAATAGAGGACAGATGAGTGGCAATATGGAGAAGCAGACTACTGAAGAAGAATCAAAATCTAAATGAGTAAAGAAATGGATTAGAAGACACAAAGAAAAGGAAATGGCAGTACCAACAAGGAATTATTGGATAAATGTTTCAAGTGTGGAGAAACCAGACATAGATCTTATGAGTGTTCTTAGGGAACTAGTAAGAAAGGAATGTCAAGGAATTTCATGGCACATGAGGATTAGGAAATCAGAGCTATAGATGAGAGTGTGGTAGAACCAGAGCAAGGAGAATCCCTTATGTTTAGAAAAGTCTTGATGGAGCAGAGCAGGAAGGAGAACAAATCTACTCAAAGGAAGGATATTTTTTGGACATTATGAAAATTAGGAGGTAAGTGTTGTAAGTTTATTGTGGATAGTGGAAGTATTGATAATCTGGTATATGAGGAAATGGTAGAGAAGCTTGGTTTGAAGAGGCTTGAGCACCCTTGTCCGTATAAGGTTAGTTGGTTGAAATATGATCACACAGTAGAAGTGAAAGAGTAGTGCTAGGTGAATTTTAATAATGGGCCTTACAAAGATGAAGTCTTGTGTGATGTCGTGTCTATGGGTGCTTGTCATGTTTTGCTGGGTAGACCTTGGCAGTTTGATAGAGGAGCTATCTATGATTGTAGAAGAATCTTGATCACTATTAAGAATGATGGGAAAAAGTTTACTTTGGCTTCTTTGAAAGAGAAGGAGAAAGAGGTAAAGAATTTGAGTTTAGTGAAGAATTGTTGTGCTAAGGAGCAGGGTGCAAAGGAGGGCATGAATTTGAAGAAGGACCTTGTTAATGGGTCTGATAGCAAGGTGATACCGGATGACAGTAAAGTTAGAGTTAGGGTGGTAGATAAGATGAATTCTGGTGGAAGAAGTAAAACACATTTGCAGAAGAAGGAGGGTGGTGGTAAGAGATAGTGTGCAAGTATGAAGAAAGGATAGAAAGAAGAAGAGAAGAAGAAGTTGGAGAATCTAGTTGAGGTGCTAGAAGAGGTAAGGAGAAATAAATTTGTAGACAAGGAAGACAGTTAGATCAGGAATGAGCATGGGATCTATATCCTGAATCCTTTTCGATGTACATGAGTTCCCTCTCATGGAACATATTTTTCTACTTGGGGTGTCTGATGCAAGAACATCCCTGGTTGATCAGCAATCTTGCATCAACTGAAAATATTTGTTTTCAATTTTGTTCCTATTCTGTGTTGCAACTTCTGTGGTTCTTCTAGAATTCTTCGGTAGTTGTTCATTTTCCACTGCGGATTAGATTTTTGTCTTCCAAACTTGTTCATGCTCCTTGTTCTAGATTTTCAGTTCACTTGGACTCTTTTCTGGCAAGTTATCGCTTCTAGAGTGTCTGTTTCTTGGTTCTCGGAGCAGTTTGAGCTTATTGGCTAGTTGGAGATTTCTTCTCTTGTAGAGTGATTTTTTAACTTGTGGATCTAATTGGCACCACACATGATGTTCCTAGGCCCTTGGTTGACCTTCCTTGGTGGTCTACACCTCATTCTTGTCCTTGGCAGAGGAGATCTTCACGCTTTGGGTCCGACCTATTTTACACGTTTCATTTTCCTTTCTCGAAGAGTGTAATCTTTTGTGGCTGACTCAGCTATTTTTTGGATGCTATATATATTGTTTTAGTTGATTCTTTCACTAATAATTTTGGTCTATAATTTCGACGAGGTTTCTGATGCAGAAGGTATATTGTGACCAAATTTGATTTTTTTTTGAAAAAATGCTCGACTTCGTCAGAATTCTGATGGTAATTTCACATTTGGTTTCCATGGAGAAGGCATTAGAAATGATTTTTTTTTTTTTAAAAGTGCCCGTGTTCGTCAAAATTTTGACGGCAATGGGCATTACTTAAAAAAAAAAGAAAAAAGAGGGCAAGTCATTTGTGCATTCAATCCCGCACAAGCTTCTGCATCGAGCTCGACCCCTAGAAAGATCAAACAACACACTCACCATTCAAGGTAGAATATTCACCTTCATTTTGGATTTGGATAATATGAGGAATTGCTGAACTTCACCTTCATTTCGGATTTGCATAATATGAGGAATTGTTTAATATTCACCTTCATTCATTGAATCTTCGCATTTGCATAATATTTGCATGAGGAATTTTGGATTTGCATAATATTTGCATGAGGAATTTTGGATTTGCATAATGTTTGGATGAGGAATTTCAGAATTTTGAATTTGAATCTTTACCATGACAGGGGAAAGAGGTTACAATAGGTTTCCATAGAATCCATCTCCTCTAGGCCCAAGGGCAGTATGCTTTGTAACCCTTTGCCCACACATAACCATCACAGTACCACTCTTGCAAGCCTACTTCCCTTCTACCATGGTTGGAAGTACTCAAAAAGTATGAAAAATTTTAGTATCAGACATATAATTAGCATAAAATAAATAAGTTGCAAAATTTCACAAATTAGAGGGTGAACCCTGGTAACAGTAGACTAATCGGCAGTGAGACCTTGTGGTTTGATCTCGAGATGCTTCCCCAACAAGATCAGATTGATACTGGACTGGGTAATATTGGAACCGCCAACAATGTATTTCTCAATGATTAGTGTGTAGAAGTATATTCATTAATCCAACATCCATTCTATTATATACAAAGGAATTCATACCAAATAGTATTAATTAATCAATCTGTTTTATATTCAGTGCCTTATCAAGTATTAAGTGCTTGGTTTGATGATCTTCTAAATGTTGGGAGTGCACTACTTATATCTCTTCGGTGGGTACAAAAGTGGTGACCACTCAATAAGGGGTGATTGTTGGAGTGGTGGTGTCCCCTCCTAAACCATGATGTCTCCTCCTTACAACTGGCATGCCTCTTCATATTATTACACACCCTTAATATGTTATCACTCTTAAATATTCACCATCGCTAGAGATTAATGGCGAGGGTTGATATTTATTGTCTTTAATCCATATAAGCTTGACTATAGTAAATCAATGATTTCCTTCATGAAATTGTGAATTCTTACCGTGTAAGACAATTTCATCATTTGGACCTTCTGTGAAGAAATGTTAGTTGTTTAAATCGGGGGCATCACAGTCCTCCCCTCCCAAATTTTCTTATCCTCAAGCAACTTTAGGTTTAGATGACCAAATATATCAGCCCCCTCCCAAGGTTTGCAATATTAAGACAAGTTTTCTCTCATCAATTGTAATCATTAGACAAAATAAGGGCAAAATTTTCATATATTGTCTAGAAGCATGCCACACATGACCTTAAACATAATGTTCTCTTTTGAATAAATTCTTGTTTCTTTTTATTCTCTTAGTTGTTAAGCATCATTCTTGAAAATACATTAAGCATGAACTAAGTACGAAGTATACACATGCCAATATATGTACTATTATTAGATCCTTCTTATTTAGTAGAATTCATTCACTCTTTACTTAACAATGAAACCTTGAGGTTCTATGAAGAGGTTTCTTCTGTCATATTTATGAGGGTGTTGTCTTTATCCACCTTCTTTGGCTTTGTTTAGCTATCATGATAGGAGTCAAATGGCTATCCCAATGAGGGGGAAATTCTTTCCTAGCTAGTTGTATCATAGTTCTGATGTATATTTTAAAGGTCCCTAACTTCTTCATCCCTTCTCTTTTCATATTGATGTTCCTTGCACTACTTGTTTTAAAAATCAATTGTACTCTTCCTGGAATTTCTTGTCAATCTATCTTAAATACCATGGCCAAAAGTTCACTTCTTGTACATCTTCCTTATAAATTGGAGTCCCTCCTTCAATCACATTCATGGACCTTTCAACCAGTAGCTTTAATGTGAAATCTATTTGTTTCGCAATTAAGATCAAAGTGAGTCTTCATATAAACTAAGCAAGAACTCTATATTTCCTTTGGTAGACATGCTCATTCCTTCTCTTCCATAGCAACCAATGGATGTTAGTAGATAACAAAAGCCAAAACATATTAGAAACCTTATCCACACTCGAAACAAATCCCAAAAGAATTTTAGACCAACAAGATTTAGTAATAGCCTTAGACCACATTTTTCTTATCCAATATTGATAACATTCTCAAAAAAGCTTTGTGTATGAGTAAGGATATTATACAAACCTTTAGCTTTAATCGTGAGAAGAGGGATCCCATCAACCCACTTAATTTTAGGGATGAAGTCACTTTCATTAACATTCTTGATAGGTTGTTTAATAAATTGAATATATTTAGTCAATGTAGAATAAGTTCTTTTACTCATAATACTCAAATTGAATTCTTCTTGAAGTAGTTCCCAAGTTTTTAATTGACTATTTATGAACAATTTTTCCGTATTAGTCACTCAAAGAGAAATAATTCCTTGACAATGAAGATTTGGACTTACAACAATTAGAGAAACCTATAAAATATAAAATAAATGAATAAAAAACAAATAGACAAATACATGAAAGACACAATTTACCTTGTCTTTTACCTTCTCATCTCACGGATTGAGTGGAATTAGAGGTATCCTTCCTCACTTGATTTTTTCCTTTAGTGTTGTGTAGTTGGGAGGAATGTGGTTGCACAAACAAGTAGAATGATATTGAGATTCTGATAGATTGGATAAAAAACAAACAACATGTAGGTAGAATAAGTATGTATAGATAGAAAATCTTACAACATACACAATGAAGAACAAGATAACTAGTTAAAGGATCAACCTTTCACAGGTAGCATTGATGAGTTTCCAGTTCTCATTAGAAGATAGAGTAGGAGAGGCCATTGTCAAACTATTTTTGTAGTTATCAACCAGACCCCCTCTAACAGTGAGGTAGTTCCAAATAGTTACTTACATTTTTCATGTTTTATGTTAAGGTCTTTAGCTGGAAAACCATCTTCCTTTTCTACTATTTTTTTTGTTTACTGTGTTTCCTTGCACATTTACAAATATGCGTGAGAGTCATCTTGAACCAGTTCTAGGGAGGTATCTAGCAGAGGAAGCTTCATAACATTAGAGTTTGTGTTAATATATTTCAAACACACATGTAAATAAAAAATTGACAAATATACCTCAATTTTGAAATGCTTGGCAGGAAGTTCCACACAAACCTTAATGTTTCTAGAACATGTTAGTGTATTCTTTCATCATGGAAAAAAATAATGTAGTTGATCATAACTGATGTAACAAATTTGTATCTTTGAATGCCTTGTTCCTTGATTATATATCTATGCTCAATTGATTTGAATTGCTTGATTGAAAAATTGGTAGATGTGGGCTGGAGTTGATAGGGGTTTGAAATAAGAAATAGACTTATATCTATATGCAGCTTGCACCTTTTCAAATTGAACTTTTGTAAAAGTCCAAATTTGGAGAGGAAATTCCTATTATTTGCGAATCCAACATTCATCTTTCAAATTTTAGGTCCAATTTCCCTGAATAAGGGTTCCCAAGACCCTAGTCCTATAAAATTGAGCCATAAGGAACATCATGAATAAGGGAATGAACCAAATTTATGGAAACATTCTCAAACCTAAGTACAATTAGGCATAAATAAGGCACAACCACTAAAGTGAGTCCAAACCTAGTGTATATTAATAAAGAGATACACCTTATGATGCAATATTTAGCCCCCTCTTAGCAAGAGTATGAAATTATGCTCATGTACTCTTGGGAAAATATGGAGAAACCAAATATTCTTTCACCAAGATATTGAAGAGTCAAGATGACTGCAAGTTTAGAAAGGTGGTAGCTCCCAAGACTTATGATATTGTCAATCTAAAATATTGAGATAAAAGGGAAGTACAAAGTGAATAATATGAGTAACATTGGTAACACACATGGAGCATGCAAAACATAAAATTATGACATTTAGAACTAGTAAGATTCATATATTCTCACTAGGAACCATATCAAAAAGATAAGGCATAGATCTAGGACTAGTAAGATCCTTATATAGTTACTAGGAGTCATGTCAGAGACACATATAAGCATGATACCCAAGTTAGTAAGATCCTCTAATACTTAGTCATAGATCACATTCTAACAACAAATAGAGACCTAATTGTGAAAGTTTGAGGTCCAGGGGGAAAAAAGTTGTCATATTGCCATTACAACTTTTGCATTTCTTGTAGAAACTTCTTAAAAATATGGTTGGAAAGTTAGTTTATGGTGGTTTGAGGTTGTAACCCACTTGGATGGGAATAAATAGGCCTTTGGCATGCCATCCAAGAGTTTTGCTTAATGAAATTGGGGTTTTATGTGCATTTTTTGACGTTTCGGTCTGATTCTCTTCATTTTTCATTGTGAAAATCATCACAATTTGATGGGAAGTCAATTGGATGTGGTAGAGAAGTGAGTTAACTTCATTTTTTATTTTTGTGGCATTGAATTTCATTGTGTTTTAAATTAGATATCATAGTTTTTCCAAAAAATGTCAAAACCTTGCCTAGTGTTTACCGAGAGGAGTAAATAATGTATAGTTTGTTCTTCCATGTATATAAATTCACCCAAATGTGTGGGAAGACATTTTTTCATGCTATGTATCATATTATGTTGTGTGCAAGGCTCCAAATTAGATTTGGTACGTTTGGGCATGAGGACAGTCTGATATCTCTATGTATTTGTCAGTAAAAGGCAGTAAGAGTGAAGAATTTGGTGGGAAGACCAAGCGATTGGTATTTTGAAGTGGTTGATGATAGAGAGAGGGGTGAGGGGACCCTATTCAACCTTTGAAATGGTTTGTCAATCAAAACCAAATGAAATAGATTAAATTTTTATGACTGTCCTAAGGGTATTCATTGTCACAGTCATAGTTTTACTAGTGATATTGTTTTTGTTTTGACAGAGTTGTGTTTGTAGACCCAAGTGTGGACATGTAATGGAGTCATGAGATGTATTAAGACTACATCAATACTTAACAACAACATAGTGTGTAGGCACCTAAAATATGAAAGGACTACATATTGGAAAGTGCATGTGAGGATGCCATGAAAGGTCTGATATCCCTATGTATCGGACTGAGAAAACCAGTGAAAGACAAAAAAAAATGCATTGAGAAGGCAAAAGGTTGAATTGCCTAATTTTTGTTGTTGAAGTTATGTGTGAGGACCCTGCCAAGTCAAATACCTTGTGTAGGGTCCTCCAATCCTAGAGTAAGGAGTTCAAAGCCTACATACATTGATTTGGCCTTGTGGCCATCAATGAGTGCTGACCCAATAGGAGAAGTCTTGAGATTGGCAATTTTAGAAGTGTGGCATTGTTGAGAGCCAACACTTATGTGTGAACCCCATCTTCACATATTATGATTAGTTGCCATGATACTTGACCCTATCCTCATGGTGTTGGCTCAATTCATATTAGTGTGTTTTGTTGAAGAAACATGATGTGAGAAGTTTGATGCAAAGGCAAGGGTAGAACTTAGTATTTCATATTAGGACAGCAACCACAATTATTAGGCAAGTCAGATAAGGTCTCTCCAATGTTTAGGATATTGAATTCACATTAGATGCTCATGGATTACCCCAATTAGACATTAGTCAACTTAAGATATGATACAAGGATTGCATACCACATGAGATGAAAAAGAAGAGTTAAATGGTTTTGGTTCAATGGTGATAATTTCTATTTTCAAGTAATTTAATTTGGTATTATATACTGAAACGTGATTTCATAACTAACATTTCAACTTCTATATAACTAGTTCTATAGCCCAATTTTATTGCCTATGAAGAAAGACCATGTCAGACAATATCAGCGAATAACAAAATAAGGAGACAATTGCTAGATTGTGGTCTAACTTGAAAATAAAAGGTGATGGAAAATGTTATTGTCCCTGCAAAATTTGTAAGGGGTTAAAGACTAGAAGACTTCTAATCAAAACAACTAAGAAACATTGTAGGCTGCATGGTCAAATTGAAGGTGGACATGATTATCATCCATTAGTAAGTTTTCCATTATATCGTTTTAACAATTTACATACATAATAAATCACTTGATGATGAGATCATGATCATGGTTTATTTATGTTTATCAATTTTATATAGGTCGAGTACCCCAGAGCACATGGTATGGATCAACACAACCAGGAGAATATGGCATTCAAAGTGGACGAACATGGAGGTGTGAATATCAAAGCTGAAGATAATAATCCCATGGAAGATGACGATCATGACACAAAACACAATTGAAGATGATGGTACAAATACATTGATCCGTGACACATTTAGTACTCACACAGCTGATCATGATGATGAATATGACCTTGATGTTTTTCATGATGTCCCTCTACTTGAGAAGGCATCTGAGGCCCTTTACGAAGACTCGCAAACAACTCTTCTCTCTGCTATATTGTTGTTGGTGAACTTGAAGGTTATGAATGATTTATCCAACATAAAAATCTCACGTATGTTAAGGTATGTCATATATGTCATAATAAATTGTGAATCATGTTGTACCATTAATATTCTTTATATTAACAAATTATATTTTTTTGTTGTAGATTGATAGGTGAGTTTTTGTTACCACCATCAAATATTCTACCTCGCTCATACTGAGAATTATCTGCCATTATGAAAGATATTGGAATGGAGTATCAAGCAATAGATGCTTGTCCCAATGATCATATTATATATAAAAAATAACATGAATTTCAAACTGAATGTCCTGAATGTCATATCAGTAGATATCAAACAAATCAAATAACAAAAAGGGTTCCTCGCAAAGTTCTTCGCTATATTCCTATTATTCCACGTATGCAACGATTATTCAAGTACACTAGCTTGGCACAATTTATGGATTACCATGCACACAATAGAAGTCAAGATGACATTATTTGAATGCCTATGGATGGTTCAACATTTATGGACATAGAGGAAAAGTGGCCACACTTTAAAGAAGAACCTCGTAATCTCAAGCTTTCATTGGCAGCGGATGATGTCAATCCATTTGGAGAGATGAGATCTGTTTACTGAGTGTGGCTTATTTTTGTTATCAACAATAACATTCCTCCATCGACGTCAATAAAGAGGGAGCACATAATATTGGCAATGATTGTTCCAGGTATTTTATCATTTAAATATAGTTGTCTACATTTAACTATAAATATTGCAATAAAATGGTCGTAACAATTATGTATTGTTTTTGTTCATTTGATTAGGTAAGTACCAAGTTAAAGATATGAATGTATATATCGATCCTCTTATCGACGAGTTGCTGAAGTTATGGAATGGTGTCACTATGTATGATGTCTCTAGACCAATAGGACAAAGACAATTTCAATTCCATGCGATGCTTCTATGGACAATACACAATGCCCCAGGGCTAACACATTTTTGTGGTATGTTATAGTGTTTAAGTTGTGCATGAACATTATAATTAAAAAAATTATCATATTTAATCCAATTATACGTTATCTTGTAGGTCTTCAAACAAAGGGAAAATTTGCATGTCCTGTTTGTGGTCCAAAGATGAAATCTCATCATTCAAAAAGTTCAGGAAAATAGGTGTTTGATGAGTATAGGCACTTTCTCCACAAAAATCATAAGTATCGAAATACTGAAAAACATCTTTTCAATGGGAAAGAAGAGAATACATCAAAACCACGAAGAATGACACCTCACCTGTGGAAGTTGAAATATAAATCGTCAAGGTAATGCCATTCCATCTATTGGTTTGCCATAAAACATCTTTTCTATTTTGTTTTGTTTACTGATGATGTGATTGATGATCATGAAGGTCGTGAAGGCATAAATGACCACCCTCCAAAGGGACTAAAATTTTTTCCCCAACAATTTAGTAGGTTTCCCTACTACGAGCAGTTACAAATTGTTCATTTATTTGATACTATGCATATTGGAAAGACTATAACGGAGACATTATGTGTGAGGCCCTACCCCGACTCAGCTTGACATTTTTAGTTATTTTCATATTGAGACTATTATGGATGCTTTATTTTATGCATTATGGATTTAGAACCTATATGATTCCATGATTTGGATCACATTGACGTATATTGATGTTTCATTTTATGCATTATGATTATGAAACTTTATATGTTGCTAGAATAGAATTACTTTGAAATGGTGAATGCCATTATTGGAATTGCAGGACTTCATTTTGATGATAGAAAAAGGGATGCTTATTATATGAATGGTTCAATTTTGAGAGTTATGATAATTGCTTATGTGGAATCGAATTTGAATGTATGAGATATTGAATTATTATTGTCAAATGTATGAGTGTTTGATGTGCAATCAAATCCATGTATTTAATTATATATAATTGTGATTATTTGGAATTACTAATGTGTTAATTGAGATGCGCAGGAAAATTATCCATGTGACCATGGAATTAATATGGAGAACCAAACCTAGACCTACGTACGTTTGTAAAGCCAGGGGTTGTCTATTTGGAGAGACAACACCCCGTTCATATTGTATTTTATTTGTGAAGTGAATAATGCTTGAGTGTTAAAATTGATTTTATGTATATGTGTAATCCTACAAGAGACAAATTCCATGTGTGATTTTTATATTGTATTTTATTGTGTCACTTGACACATGTGCTGATTAGTGTCATTGATTTTGACTTGTCTCTTGGAGGGAGTTTTGTTTCTACCAAAGCCATTTAAACACATGAGTGTGGTCCCAAATTTGCCTTGGGTAGGGAGTCTTGGGAGTGGTCAACTCAGGTTTGACCCGTAGGTTAACTTCAGTTGGGTTTCTAAGGGGTCAAATGGACTCCTAGGGTCAGTTTTAGGGTTTTTCCAAAGGTCCAAAGGGTATACCTATGGGTTAGGGGTATTTTTAAACATGTGACTACTCCCATGTGACTGTTTAGTCACCTCAAAAAGTGGTTTTCCCAAGGTGAGCGAAAATTCAACTTAGAAGGTTCCTCCTAGGATAGACAACCTTCCCTTTTGATGTCAAATTCTCTTCCCCATCCTCTCTCACCTTTTCCCTTTCCAGATTTAGCAACATGTAAGAGGCTGGGAAGAGCAACCAATGGGAACTCTCACCTTACCCAAGGGGTTGGGAAGTGTGAGAGAGGCCTTCTTAGGCAAGGATTAGGGACTTAGTGAGTAATCACCCACTCTCCATTGTTGGAGATTATGCAATTTTTGAAATTTAGTTGTAGGATAGAATTTTGGTGAAGGGTTGGTGGAAAGTTTGTGGGGGATTTGGGCAGCTCATCCCCAACTAAGTATAACATACCTATTGGTAGATTAAGGTTGGTTTTACTTCCTTTTAGTTATGTTGTTTTTTTTGTTGTTTTGAAAGAAAGAAATGCTTGTATGAGGAGATGTGTATATGTAAATTGTTTTGTAGGAGAAAAGTGTAAAATTTTCCTTTCCTTGTTCTTTGTTTATGTGTTCTTGTTTTGGGAGTGTCCAAGGCCTCCTACTCTTGGGAGAGTAGGATGGTCTTGGGGTGGAAGAAGTATGACAACCTTGGGTAAGAGGCTCTCCTTATGGAGAGTGATCTCAAGGGTGTCCTTTGTGACCCTTGCTGCATAGCCTTGTGTATGCATTTGGGGGTCATAAGGGGAGAAAATATGGCTTTTATGCCTTTGGGGGGGCATAAGGTGTGGAGATGAATTTGTTGTATTTGGTTTTTCCATGAGGTGGCTTGAGTCGTATTATGCTTGCAATCTCCCCAATGGTATTTGGTCCACTTCCACCAGTGGAAAGTTCATCACAAGTTGTGGTGAGAGTGTAGCTTGGGATGAGAAAATGCATGTTGAGTGTTTGCCCTTGTTGTTGTATTTGTTTGGTTGTTTGTGACCCGTCTAGTGCTTGGTTCTCCAAGCTCGGGGGTGGCTTCTAGTAAGCCTAGGTTGGGAGGTGAGCTCTCCATGGTCAAGTTGTATTTTATTGCAGGTTGCTTGGGATAGAAAAGAAAAGATAAAGGGAATAGTTGTTGTTCTAAGTTGCAGAAAAAGTTTTCAAAAAAAAATTGTATTTAATTTGTAGCAAAAAGAAAAGAGGAGTCAATGTTGTATTTATCTTTTCAAAAGAAAAGTAATGTATGTATTTCATTATAAGTTCTTATTCATTAAAAAGGAGAGACTAGTAGGGTTTCAATCCCATATGTAATGCTATCTTCATTTAAAAATAAATAAAATGCTTAAAGAAATGCATGAGTTTACTTAGTTATTTTTGTCAAAAATGAAATGTATAAGTTTTATTAAGTTCTATGGTTTAAAAAAAAAAAAATATATAAAAGTTGTTGCATTCATGTTTCTTTTGAAATTTAAAGTTCCTTTTATTATTCATGCAAATAAAATTATGGAAATAAGGAATATCATGCATATAGGCTCTTGAGCTAAATACAATTACTAAATGTGTTAAATAGGTTTAATCTATCTATCTTTAAGTGGATTTACATGTTTTCTAGGCTTATATAAATGCTGTTATAAATTACTGTTTTCTATCATTTTATTAGTTGCAGAAAAATAAAGTTAATTAGTGTTCCATTTCCAAAGTTAAAATCTAAGTCCAAAAAGGGAAAATAGATAGGTTAGAACTTGCTGTAAATGTATATTCTTAAATAAGATGGGAATAAATAGAATGCCTTATCAACAAAAAAAATGAAATATAGTATATATATTAGCTTATAAAAAAAAATAGATAGTGAAACCTTCACCAATAACTTACTGTTATTATTCTTCTAGTTTTTTGCATGTATTTACAGACTTAATAATACAAAAGAAAAGGGAAAGGAGGAAACTTATAAACTTGTTTAAATAAGTCATTTAATATATATATATATATATATATATATATATATATATATATATATATATATATATATATATATATATATATATATATATATATATATATATATATATATATATATATATATATATATATATATATATATATATATATATATATATATATATATACATTTTATTCATTTATATATAAATAAATGTTAAACGTTTTAAAAAAAAAAAAGATTTTTTTTTAGCATGGTGCGGATCGGGGGAAAGGGCCAAGAAACCCTACCCCCATTGACCGCCTTCCTCACCCCTTGCGGGCGCCGCAGTGGGTAGGGCAAAGCCCGCCACTACGGCGACCCCCAGCGGCGGTGACCGCCAATGTTGGTGGATGGCGGCCGCTCCCTGCGGGGTACCACAGTGGCCGCCACTAGACTCTTCCTCTCAAACAAGCCGCTCGGCCCCCGCCATGAGTGCCTCGGCTCCCACACAGGCCTAAAACGCCCGAAAAGAAAATAAGTGCCACCTCCCATGGCCGTCGCATCCCCACACCTGCACACACACAAAAGAAAAAAGAGAGACATTACACTCACACAGAAAATAAGAATTATCACACACATGCCCTAACCCTAATTTCGGGTTAGGGCAAACACATATGGATTTTAAAAGAATATGTGTGATGGATATGAGTATTTAAGAAAAAAAGGAGTTAGGGTTATCATAGGGATTTTTATAATTTTCTTTTAATAAGGTAAAGTAATAAAAAGAAAAAAGGAAAGAGGGCCATCACTTCAACACTTGAATTATACATATAAATATACATTTGAATATATATATATATATATATATATATATATATATATATATATATATATATATATATATATATATATATATATATACGTGCATAGATGGACATTTTTACATTTCCCCCATGCACCCTTATATATATATATATGTTTTAGATATATGGTATCTACATATATATATGTATGTAGAATTTTATATATATGTATTTGAAACCAAATGTTTAATTGCAAATCATTTATAACCACTTTCTAATGTTATAGGAGTAAAGAAGCATTTTAATAAGAAATTTTAAACTTAAACTCTTGGGAGGATAAATCTTAGGGGATTAAAATGACCCATGTATGTCAAGTTGGCCCTTTTATTTTGAAATTTGTTAGACACCTTTTAATTAGTGGTAGTTTTGTTTAATAGGTTTAATTAATCTAAGGATTAGGGCAGATTAAATTAGACCCTAGGCAATTAAAAGAATTTAGGAGGGTTATTATAACTCTTATAAATTAACTAGAGATTTTTGTTAAATGTGTTTAATTGATTAATTGGTGAGATAATAATAATTCTATTGGAGAATTTAATATCCCGCTTTCAACTTAGATTATTTATCGCCTAATTAATTTAGATGTTTGATTCACTCAAAACATAGTTAAGACTAAACTAGTCTTGCATTATTTAAATAAGTTAGTTGAACTAGGTTAAGTATTTAAAAAAAAAAAATTATTCCATTTGTGCCCAAAAGTTTGGGCATGACATTATGGAAAATATTGGATGGAAGGCGTGACAAAGAAAACATTGTCAAAATATGTAGTGACATTCAGGATTTCAATCATGCAATGATAAATGTCATTGAATCAAATAGCCATGGAGACCAGATTAATATAAGTGAGCTTCCTTGGTTATTAACGGACTAGCAAAGCAATGCTATAAAAGAAATACGAAAAATTTGATTTCCCACAGGATTTTCTGCGAACATAAACAATCTCATATCAAAGAAAAGTGAATTTGGGCTAGGGATGAAAATGCATGATTGGCATACTTTCATTAAGGTAATTCATGTTCTTGTGTTTTTACTATGTATTTAAGTATTGCACGTACGTGTACTTTTCATTGTATTATGTTAGAAAAAATGAAAATATAATTTTATAATTGTTGCAGTACATTCTACCTCTATCTCTCCCAGATGACTTTGACAATAATGTCAAGCAAGTCATATGTGATCTTGGAAAATACATGAGGTAAGTATTGATATTTGTTCATTTCGTTGTATAGATATTATATTTTTTATTTGTTTTACTTGTTATGTAATATATTTTTTTGCGTCTTGAATATATTGTAGGTGGTTGTCATGTAAAGAAATTCATAAAGACGATATAAAATATTGGAAGAGAAACATTCCTCATTTAATGTGTGAAATGTAAAAGTGTCTACCTCCAGCGTTTTTCAATGCACAAGAACACTACCTCATACACCAACTTGAGGAGATTGAATTATGTGGACCTGTACACACTAGGTCAATGTGGATGGTTGAGAGGCACTTGAAATTTTTGAAGGCTTTGGTTCGACAAAGAGCATATCCTGAGGGTTCTATGGTGGAGGGATATATGGTTTACCAGACTATAGTGTACATTTTTGAATATCTTCCTAAGTTTGCAGCAAAGATCCACGTGGATTGCATTTGGGATCCCAACCCCATTAAAAAATTTGAAGGGGAGTACTTGACAAGGAAAGGTAAATTGAGGAAAGTGAGAGGTAAGTATAAGATGTTATTGTAGTTAATTAATTCTTAATCTTCAAAATAATATGGTTGTAAGACGTCTATTTATTTTTTGTATAGTTGGTCGAGAGTGGGATGCACTACATTTGTATATTGCAAACAATCTTGATTGGATGACGGTATGGATTGAACATTGTCAACATTCTAGACGCACGTTAACATGGGAAGGTGTGGCTTCATTGGTTAAAGAAGCTCATCGTAATGGAGATTCCAATGTTACGTAAAGGGAAATTGATTTAGCATATGGTTTAAGAGATAAATAGGTACGCATAAATTTATTAATAACCCATATGTTTATCAACTCACAATGCAATAAATTTTACATGTTTGACATATCGCAGGTCAAACACCACAACACTATGTGCTACAATGGTCATAAATTTTGCATAAAAAAGTTGGATGACATGAAGAAAACTTGTGATTTTGGGATCACTGCAGTCTTTGAGGTGACAAATATTTCATCGAGAAATGACATACATCCTCAACAATCTCAAAATCAATACTATGGCATTTTGGATGATATACTTGAGTGTGACTTTAATTCCTTCAAATTAGTTTTGTTCATCGTCAAATGGTACAGGCTACGATTGAATAAAAATGATCCTGATAGAACTGTTATTGAACATGATAATGGTTTTACAATGGTAAATACAAGGTCATTTGAACCAGTTGGGGATGAGCCCTATGTTCTTCCAAGCCAATGTGAGCAAGTATTTTACTCAGAGGTTTCACATAAACCGGGTTGGTCATTTGTTGTTAGACATGATCCAAGAGGAAGGCTGATAAAGTATAATGTGATGGAAGAAGAAGATACTAAAGAAGTAGAAGATGAAGTAGATGATGATCACGATCGACAATTTCTCAATGGTGAAGAAGAAGAAGAAGAAGAAGAAGAAGAAGAAGAAGAAGAAGAAGAAGAAGAAGAAGAAGAAGAAGAAGAAGAAGAAGAAGAAGAAGAAGAAGAAGAAGAAGAAGAAGAAGAAGAAGAAGAAGAAGAAGAAGAAGAAGAAGAAGAAGAAGAAGAAGAAGAAGAAGATGGTGATGGTGATGGTGATGGTGATGGTGATGGTGATGGTGATGGTGGTGGTGGTGATGGTGATGGTGATGGTGATGGTGAGATGGTGATGGTGATGGTGATGGTGATGGTGATGGTGATGGTGATGGTGATGGTGATGATGGCGAAGACGATGATGGTGGTGGTGATGATGATGATGATGATGATGACGACGACGGCGATGACGATGACAACGACAATGACGATGACGACGACGATGACGATGACGATGATGATGATGATGATGATGATGATGATGATGATGATGATGATGTTGGCGATGATGACCTTGATGTTCATGACGATGAATGAAATGTATGAGGTATGCGATTAGTATATTATCTATTTAATATTGACTTCTTGATAGAATTTTTTTTACATAATTAATTCATTATGTTTTGAATTCTAATTCCATTATATAATTAATTCATGATGCACCTTTTAATATGGAGATGGAGATAGGGAGAGTGACTATTTATGTGACATTTTTTAAACTTTGTGTTTATTTATGGAATTTGAATTGTTTATTAGCTATGTGATGGATGTTGATTTAAAATACATATATATGTGATGGATTACATGTTTATGATGATGCATGTGACATTTTTTGAACTTTGTGTTTATTTATAGAATGTGAATTGTTTATTACCTATGTGATGGATGGTGATTTATGATACATATGTGATGGATTGCATGTTTATGATGACACATATGTGATGCTAATTGTGATGCTCAATTACATATATGATGATACATCATATGATGCTTATGATACGACGTATGTATTTATTATTTATCAACTTACAAATGTAGTAATGCTTATGATGTTCAATTGATGGTGTTGATTTCATGTATAGTCCCTGTGTGATGTTGTCACCCTTGGTGGGAACAGGTCGTTGACTACAGACATCGTCAACCATTTAGTGGAGGATCTTGCATAGTCTACATAAAGTAAAGGTAAGGAATTAAAAAATTTACAATGATTTTGATGACAACATCTTTTTATTATTTAATACTCTTTTTGTCTACAAAGTTCATGTTGTGTACTATGTAATTTTTAGCTAACATAAGATAATTAAATTACATGTGCAGGACCCTGAACCCCTTTGACGAGGATCCTGCACAGTCTCATGGATGGACATGTATAACTAGTCAATACACCCTATAGAAACAATTTATTTTTTAAAAATTACTTGGAAAACAAACTTCCTCAGTTTTTCAAACCTCGACATTAGCAATAAATCTAATACAGTCATCAACACTTGAGGCCCCAGTTGGACTTATTCCAATTTTTATCCCAAAATCAACTTTAGGACTGACTTCTTCATCAACATTACCCTCATTTGCAAAATTTCTCTCTCATTACCAATTAACTCTCTCATTTCATGGAGTGCAGGTACCCCCAAATAGGTATTTGTCAAATCTGTCTTTGTCGAGTGAGGGAAATGCAACAATAGAAAACAAAAGTGACACATGTAGTAGGTCTACAATAGGGAGATCAACAAGAGGTCAAAAGATTAGAAGAAAATTCAATAAACACATGAAATTTTTCCTTGCTCAAGGGGGGTCATTTCCTTATGATGATGAGACCAAAGGCATCATCGAGGTGCCATTGAGGTACAAACATCTATAGAAACAATGGGTGCCCAAGAAACTTCCTCCAATAAACATTGATTTTGTGTTAACGATAGGATATATCGCATAGCACCTTCGTCGTTACATGGTTTAGGCTTATTTTCCATGGATGGCATAAAGGTTTGTTACAACAAAGTTGCTGAATTGATGGAGTTTGTTGGACCTTGTTACAATTACAATAATTGGATGTAGATTGTTAAATATAAAAAAAAGTATGCGTAGGTATGCACTATCAGCAAATTATATACAACGGAAAGATAATGATCAAAGTAAAGGAGTGGCTGTATACATTGATGGTCAGCCAAAAGCAACAAAGAATATTGTAGGTTTTATAAATAGTACACGACCTGGGTCAACTAATAAACAACCCAATTGCATATTTGAGGTGCGTGAGGGAAATCATGTATTCGTATGTGCGATAAAATCAATAAGTGCAGGCGAAGAGCTTCTAATCGATTATAGTTTGAATCATATAGATACAAAAAAAGTTAATATCATGGGGGTGGTACTTACTATATACCATTTAAATTAACCAACCTCCAATTAATGAATCCAATATACCATTTTTTTATGAATTTTTTTTCTAAGTCTATTGGTTTAATTTTGCTAACATTTTTTATATTTTTTCTTTGTCATAGGGCGACATGGATCCATCACATATCGCAGACAGGGATGTAGGTTGTGACACTTCTACCGAGTAGGTAAACCTCATTGTAATTGTCCAAATTAGATAGAAGTAAACTGTTACATTATTATGTTCTTTTTTTTAGTGATTTAGACTAATTTTGTAATTGTTAATGATATTTTTGACACAAACGAATGTTCAGGGAAAGGGAAAGGGAGCTCTAGTACCTGAGCACCTCTCTAGGGATGTGGAATCAATAGGATTAAGTGATAATGACCCTAAAAAATCCACACACCCTATGGAATTCATAAAAAATCCTCTTAGAAAAATTACTAAAGAGATTGTTGCTTTGGCAGCCGTGCATCCTATGACTGATGATATACGAGAGAGGGAAGAAGTATTGATTCAGACAACAGAAAACTTGCAAGTAAGCAGTAATGAAAGATTTAATTATAACAAAAGTTCAATAATGGTTTATATTTTATTCTCTTTTATGTCATTAACTAAAATATGTACGTGTTGTTTTTACAACAATTTATCCGCCCTCATGAAAGTCATTGCCATGATCAGGGTGTTGCAGGTTCTTCAGGTGATGATGGTTTTCTTGTATTATCGCTTGCTTGGCTTATCACTCTGAGTACCCAAAACACATCATACTTGATACTGTCAATCTTCAAAATAAAGGTTCATCCTTGTTTATAATTCTCGCACTTTTCATATATTTAATGTTTGATATATTTAATGTATTATTCTTCAGGTGCTGTCAATGTTCTTGTGCAAATGTCATTGCCGCCTCGTCAGAGGTTAGCCGCACTTGTATTTCCGACTACAATGTCAGCAACACGTAGCATGCATACATCCTCTACTGCATGTCATATTGGCCCACCCACTGTTGGTAGATCCTTCTTTTGCTCTATCTTCTATTATGTGTTTATTTCCCTTCAAGCGTTCTTTCTTGGGGGCATTTCATAGTGGATTCATTTTTTGCAGGAGGAGATGCACACAAGGATGTGCCAGAGGTGACTACTGGTGATAACATACCATCATTTCCTATATCTTCTCGTATTACTAGTACGAGAACGTTGTAGGCCACATTGGTGGTGAGCGAAGAAGAAATAATTCCCTTAAAGATACAAAAGGTTCCAAGTACTTTAAAATTATTATTATATATACTCTAATTGTAATTTACTTTATGATCACTCATTTTGGACTATTGATCCCATGAATTTTTTACAGGCAATGATATTTTCTATAAACATCTTAGTGACATTGCATTGCAGATATTTGGGCCCACCATACATAAAAGGTGGTACATCATATGTGAACTAACCCTAATCCACTATTTTGATTTCATATCAATGCTAGAATAGTTTTCCTTTGATCCATTTCTTGAACTGTAATAAATGTAGCTTCGGTTTATTTTTGAATCTAACAGGTTTGTTTTTTGCTTTAAAAGGTGGAATGACCAAGAAAAAAGGTTAAAAGATGAATTGACAAACCAAATGGTTGAGTGGTTTGGAAATGACACCTTTGACAAAACCAAGCTCCTTGAAAAAGTTGGGACATATCTAAAGTATGTGAGGGACCAATACAGGACCCATTTAGAGAGGAACCTAAAGTACGAGTGTCCCCCCATGATTCCAGAGAGGGAGTGGAAGGACCTGATTTTGGATGCCAAGGAGAGAATTGAAAGGAAACAAGGAAATACACCACCAAACGCCAGAAGAAGGTACGAGATACTATTAAGAATGTAATTATGTATTAATTAATTACTCTTTATATTTATATAATCTAACATATTTCAAACTTTTTATAGATTGAGTGACACGTCAAAGGAAACCAAGGCAAGACAAGAAAAGCATGGGCAACACAAACTCGGCTCTGGTGGTTATATGAAACTTGCTGCATGAATTGTAAGTATCTCATGTAAACAAAATATTGCATCAAAATATTAATAAATTGCAAATGATTTTTTTTTTATTAAACAATGCAAGCAAAATTCACGGTACCAAGAAAAAATGCGGGGCTTTGAATTCAACAGAGCGCCCACATAAGATGACAAGAGAATTGCCTACCAGCAAGGCTATTTAGCTGTGTCTGATCGACTATAAGATTTGAGTGGGCATATACAATATTCTAGTGCATCCATCACACAAGTAAATATGCTAAATAGAAATTGTTTCAAATTGAATACTTTACCAATAATCTAATTGATGTTGAGTTCCAACATAAAGTGACTATATTTGTTTTAAATAAGCAAGCAATGATAACAATGTGCATGACATTGGAATGCAACCTACTAATAGTGAAACACCACCTGCACATGAAGGTCCGAATGTGCATCCCAGTAGTGGAGGTATTCATTTGCTATTCAAATTTATTTATGTAGTTATTAATAGAATTAAACATATTAATTTGTAATTAGATTAGTAATTATTGTAACTTTTTTTGTTAATATTTTAGAGCATGTAGTTGGTGGTGACCAAGTGGAGCATGATCTGGGTACACAACATCAGGAACGTGATGTTCCCCACTCAGGTAAAGAGGACCACTATTATTCCTTTAAACAAATATAATTGCAATTGGTGTTCAACATTAATGTAACCTTTAGTATTTCAACTCCAGATGATCTAGAGGGTGTTCAACATGTTGAGGTTGAGGCTAGACAAAATGATGTGGCCCCATCAAGTAAAGAGCACAATAGTTATGTTCTTTAAATTAATGAAATACTTGCAACAGTTGTGCAAAATGTTTTAAATTTAACCCATTTATTTGTTATTGCAGAGGACCCCCCTTCGCTTCAGTGTCCTCATCCTCATTATAGGACTAGGCATACATCGAGATCACGAGCAGAGGTTGGAACAACTACAGAGGGGAGAAATGATTAAGAAACCGATGTTCCACTTAGTCTTTTCATAGCTTCAAAGAAAAAACAAAAAAACAAATGATTGTAATCTACCTTATTTGATAATGACTGATTTTTATGTGTTAGTGAATGTAATTATGTGCTAATTAATGGTTATGGATGATATGTGTTAATTAATATTGATGAATGTTGCGTGTTAATTAATGTTAATCAATGTTATGTGTTAATGAACGTTATGTGATATTAATTAATGGATGCTATATTTTATTAATGGTAGAATGAATGAATGAATGAATGTTATAAGATGTTAACGGGGAATTTAGAGTGATAGGGGGGAGGGGCCAAATGAGCTTCCACCTTCATGTGGTTGGCCCTTTAAGTAGAGAGTATTAAACTATTCTCGAAACCAAGTGAATCTCAACAAGATAACACACTTTTCAATATTTCATTATGTTGCACAGTTAATCTTATTGAATAGTGTATATTGAATCTTAATTGTAGGGTCCAACAGAGCCAACATGAACAACAACACCACAAGTTGCTGGGTATAATGAACTCCCATATTGTCTTGTATGTACATGAACAATATGAGTTGCTTCTAGTGTTGATATCCAAGGCGGGACTGCCAAAGATATGAATATGCCTCATCGTTGTAAGTTTTTTTATTACTTGTCATTTTCTTTAGCATTTTGTTACTTCATGAATGAGATGTTTTCAGATGTCTATTCCATGAATACCTCTCTATTGTATGCTTCATGATCTCGCTTCTGATTCAACTCTTTATATGTCCTAAAATTTTATGAGTGTAATAGCTTCTACTCTTGTTGATAGTTTGGTGGCTCTGAACAATGGCTCCTTTGAAGAAGTGTGATCCTTGTAATTTTGGCCTTCCATGATGTGAAAAAGAGGTTATGTTATGAATAATGGTCCAAATGATTTAGTTGTTTCTTATTATGTTGAGTATGAGTAAATTTGGTCTTCCTTGGCTATGCTCACTATTTTGTACTAACTATTGTCATTTAGTGTGATTTGAGAATAGACTTCAAGTAATCATGAGGGTGAAAACAATATTCAAGTGTAAGGGGGTATGCGGCCTTGACCAAGGGATGAAAATATCGGGAAGTACAAGTGATTCATGTGTAGATCAATGTATCATTCACCTATTAATTGCTAGCAATATTCTCAAATAAACAAGCAAAGAGGTATGTTGAGTGCATATATACATTCTATGTTGCCATGATATAAGTAAGATATCAAACATGTAACTTAGATTGATTTGCAATTTCATTCATAAATATTAGATCTTCCTTGCAATTTCATTCTTGGTATCTCTATCAATCATGTTGCTAAATGAAAATCCTAAACCTCTCTCATTGATGCATGGACATATAGAACGTTGTTGTTTCTACCCAAAGGATTGTAGGAATTACTTTCAAAAACTATCAAAAAAATGTTAAACCTTAATTGTCCAAGAATCCCTAAATTCATTGGCGAGAGACCTTCTCAAGTGAAAAATTCTAGTGAAGGTTGTGTAAAATTATTTTGAGAATGTATGGCAGTGCATGAAGGTTGTATAATAGTGTTAGGAGAATTGATAGATGATTGACAACAATGACTGTGACAACCAATTCACTTAGGACAATCGGCAAGATATGATTTGTTTCCACTTATTAGGGCCTCCAAACCCCTTTAAAAGTTTCCAAGGATCACTACAACCCTATCTCATATTTCCACCACATAATAAGATTATTCATTTCATCATACTCCTAAAATCTCAGTCTTCATTTGTTCACTAGGACAGCCACACACTATCTAGGGACAGTCATAAAGTTCTTGATGATTTGCCCTACCCAAGGGCCACAATAGCTTGTAAAGGGTCTGCACTAACCCTTTGCACCCCTCACTACCTTCCTCCAAACGCCAAGGGGGTCTATCTTGCACTTACAAATTCAAATCTGCCCTCGATGCTGCACTAGGTCTGATACATGACCAATATCATACCAACAGTCACCATTTGCATGTGCCAATGAATCTTGGAGACCTACAAAGCATGAAACCTCTAATAAGGTTATGAAGATATTGAACATGCTTGGGGTAGAATTTTTGGGTATTAGTGTATTACAAATTTTAGAAAGGGTTTTCTTTCATTTCTTGAAACCCTAGACCCGTGACAGTCATAAAATATGACATACCCATAAAGGAACAATGAGGGTCCCTAAGTGCATGTAAAAGGGGGACAAATTTGTTGTTAAGGACAAATAAGCACATGGTTGTTAGTGTTAAAATTATACCATTGAAAACTAATTTCAAAGCTAGGTACAATTAATCATACTTGTCTTCATACTTGTGAAGGATGAAGATGTGAAGCTAACTAAAGTGGAAAAAATGCAATGCAAGATCCAAATTCACATTCACACTCATCCAATAAAGCCTAAGACCTATGCATAAAATCAAATGATAAAAATTAATACCATAGCAAAGACCATAGATTTCTCAATTGTTTCTTGATGTTTTCTTGAATGCTTGAAATGTGGGTTACTCTTCAAACTAGCATAACCATGATAGCATGATGCAGAGATAGGGGGTAACTCACAATGGCAAACTCAACATACACAACAAATCACTAGGGCATACTTACTAGTCTCCATCCTAAACCGCTACAAGTTTGAGCCGTCACACATAGGTTTGAAAATCCCTTGGACCTTGGATATCACCTTGGACATGTTGATTACATTGTTTTGAGAACATGAGATAATGCCACAAAATCAACTTTGTAATCCCAAAGTTTGTACTTGCTCTTACTTGACACAAATCAATCCCTAGCAAACTATACTGCCCATTTGATGGACAAAAGACATCACAAAATATTTCCTAAAGCCCTAAAATCCTTGGGCTTTGTTAGGAGAAAATTTCACAAGGTTGACACACCCTTTATACTGGTCTCTGAATAATAAAAGACTTTTATGTGTACCCCATTTCCAACATACAAATGATTGACAACAATGACTGTGACAACCAAGTCACTTAGGAAAATCGACAAGATATGATTTGTTTCCACTTATTAGGGCCTCCAAACCCCTTTAAAAGTTTCCAAGGATCACTACAACCCTATCTCAGATTTCCACCACATAATAAGATTATTCATTTCATCATATTCTCAAAATCTCAGTCTTCATTTGTTCACTAGGACAACCACACACTATCTAGGGACAGTCATAAAGTTCTTGATGATTTTCCCTACCCAAGGGCCACAATAGATTCTAAAGGGTCTGCAATAACCCTCTTCACCCCTCACTACCTTCCTCCAAACACTAGGGGGGTCTATCATGCACTTACAACTTCAAATCTGCCCTCGATGCTGCACTAGGTCTGATACATGACCAATATCATACCAACAATCACCATTTGCACATGCCAATGAATATTGGAGACCTACAAAGTATGAAAAAATTAAATATAATACCAATATACATGTTCCCACCCATTGGGGTGACTTTTCACTAGTGGGGATATGATTTATACATTTATTTTTATGACTAGATACCCTAACAAGGGTTTATGACAGTTTTTAGAAAAAACTATGATAACTTGCTCAAATCAAAATGAAATTAAATCAAACCAAAGACAAAATTTAATGGATTCATTGTTATCTCATTCCCAATATGTTTAGAATACCAAAAAAAATAATTTCACAACAAAAAAATGATGGAAAACAGACTGTAACGTTCTGAAAAACAATGAAAATTGCAGAAAATCTCCAAATTTTATTGAATTTTCCTTCAATACCTCCAACAACTGATCCTATGGCCGATGAAACAAGGATATTTATGTGTCTCATCAACCCTCCAACATCCATAACTGATATTTTAGTATTAACTAACATTGAAACAAAACTAACACACTTTTTACAACTTTGCAACAAAAGTTGCATTGACAAATTTACAGTGATCTCTTGGTGACCACACCACAATCAGGACAATGATCTCAAACACACTTTTTAACGTTCTATTGGTGATTGTGACCAATTGAGTATGTCTTGCTTATGTATGGAAATGGCATTTTGCAGCATTCCACCAATGATGTATTTGAGATGTCTTTCATTTAGATATGGCATGAGCTTAGTCCTAGAGTGAGACTAGGGAGTGGCTCCCACTCCTGTCCCTCATCCATCAACATACCTGGTATGCTTGGAATTCATGTTTGGGGAGTTTTTTAATCAAGTGATAACATAACAATAGACTTGGGTTAAAACAAATAACAAGAAAATTGGTTGCTTGAGCATGTCTTGAGGGCTATAACAACACCAAGGGTGTTTTGGGATGGCATGCTTGCACATGGAGCGTTGGGACTTGTGCGAAGAGGCATTCCCACTCACACAAGGATTATATGGTCATTATTCTCATTCACATGAGAGAATTCTTGGTTCCATATGGTCCATCCCCATGTAGCACATACGATGAAATGCATGCTTGCACATGGAGCATTGGGACTTGTGCAAAGAGACATACCCGCTCATGTAGCATAAGGATTGTGTGATTGTCATTCTTGTTCGTATGAGAGAATTCTTGGTTCCATATATATGGTGCATCCCCATTAGCACATACAATGAAATGCAAGCCCACACATGGAGCGTTGGGACTTGTGCAAAGAGACATACGATGACACTTCCTCCACTGCACTCTAGAATCTAATGCCTTGTGTAGTTTAAAAGTAGTGACCCTATGTGGATTCATGACTTGGTATCATCCTTATCTATTGATGTTGCACTGTATTGTTCAATTACTTGTGTCATGTATGCATCATGTATGGCATGTGTGAGCCTATCATCCCCCTTGTATACTTTGATTGACTATTTGGAACTATCTCCACAAGCATGATGGGGTGGACCTAAGGGTTCCACATGGTCGGGTGGACTTAAACAAAAGAAAGATTGGAAATATTTTATATCAAGTGTTTTATGGGTGGTCATAATGCATTTATATTTTCTTTTAAGATGCTAGTAACATTATTTTGAGTACTATCTTTACCTATTGTACTTTGCTATTGGACTCGATCAACCCAATAACCTTGTACATGTGATTTATTTTATTAAAGAGGATATTCCTGTAGTCCAAAATGCATGATTATCATCTTTGAATATATGTTGAATATATAATAACAAGTGACTACTTAGTATGAGATATATATACCCTATCTTTACCTATTGTACTTTGCTATTGGACTCGATCAACCCAATAACCTTGTACATGTGATTTATTTTATTAAAGAAGATATTCATGTAGTCCGGAATGCATGATTATCATCTTTGGATATATGTTGAATCTATAATAATGAGTGACTACTTAGTATAAGATATATACATGTCATTCAATAGGTATATGTCATGTATTGACATAGGATGACACTTTATATGAGATTATCAATTTGGGATATACTTATAAGAAATATGTGCATATATAGTAGATAAATTCATTTCATGTATATATATAGTAGATAAGTTTTGGTAGCTCCGAAGAACAACTAACTTAGATAAGGTAGATAAAGTCATTTCATCTCCCTGATTGGCTTTGAAGGCTCTTATATTTGGGTTAGCTAATTCCCTATCAACACCATTTTTAATAGGTTTACCCATACTCAGTGGTTCATACACTCCTCTTAGGAGTTGGACCATCTCAACCATGGTGCACCTGATCATATTAGCTTGAAACCAATGTGCCTCATATTATCTTAAAACCAGTGCGCCTCATATTAGCTTCAAACCTATGCCCCCTATTGGTAGCTGATGGTGTTGGCATTATAACAGACAAAGAGAGATTGTTGGCATTTCAATAAGGATATTGAGAAGGTTGTTGATGATTATGGATATAACTGATTAAGGATGTTTACTGTCTTAATATTATTATTTTGTCATTGATGTCAAGAAATTGATTTACCAATTCAGTATGATGTTGCCATATCTTAAGAAGTATGATTTGATGAGTATAAAGATGTCGGTAAAAGACACAGAAAGAATGTGATGAATAAGGGGAGGAATAAGTTATTCAATGGGCAACTATTACCGAGTTAGACAATGATGAGATCATGATGTTTTGATTGTTTTGATATACTACATATGTTGTTGATTGTAAGGTTGATACTATACTATGTTACCGAGCAAAGAACTGAGTCGATAAACCCTAAGGTCATCGCTATCAGTTAATGAAGGCAGAATGTCTACCGAGTGAAATTTAGTATTTACCAAGTTGCAACCGAGTAGTAACAGAATGCATTGAATGAATAAAAGCATTATTTAAAGAAGGAAGCTAATGAGCTGGTTATGATTAAATGATTAGTATGCCATGCATGAAGTTTGTTAAAGAATCTATGGCAAAGGAAAATCAGCAGGAAGCTCTACAACTCAGATTGAACCGCAATACCCTAGCTCAAGTTCCAAGAAATGTATGCGGGCAAGTGTATGCACAGGGATGCTACATAGTGATTACCGAGAATAGAAGCTTGAAGACCTATTTGAATAACAGAGTATAGAGCCCAGCAGATGGACAAGATAAGTCCTATAACTAGATTGTATTGAGCAAATAAGAATCTGCTTTAGCATTTTAGATGTGAAGTTGCAGATAGATTTTTATTATTGTTATTTTGTAAAGTGACAAAAAATCTCTTAACCGAGTGGACTTAACAGTCTTATTTGTAAAACCCTCTAGCAAGGTGACATTATGATTGAGTGTTTGAAATCCTTTAACAAGGTCACTTCTAACAAGGTGAAGATCCTAACAGATATGAGGGAAATCCCTTAACCGGGTCACATCTAGCAATGTGTTTGTAATCTTTAACAGGATTTGCTTTTAACCGAGCATACACTAGAAGAGTATATTTCTTAGTGGGTCCGAAATCCCATAGTGGTTTTTCCCTATTTGGGTTTCCATGTTAAATCTGGTGTTATGAGTTTTATGATGTTTATATGTTTTTGAGTTTGCATGTTTAGTAGTTTTGGTTATATGACTGAAGTATATGTTACTGAGGTTGAATCTGTTGTTTTTATGGAAGATTAAGTTTGTATGATTCATCCCCACCTCTCATCTTATTAGTTTGGCATATGTACTTAACATTAAGTATCAGAACTATCAATTGGTATTAGAGCTCTCTAGACTCCGAAAAAAAGAAGTTTAAAGGTACTTGAGGAAAATATCCAAAGATGTATAAGAGGGATGCACCGAAGCTAAACAAGTTAAGTTTTCTACACCTATCAGGAGTTGGAGAATATGTTGTATATTATCTAGAGAATGATTTCATTACACCGAACACCTATCCATTGACATTGGAAGAGATAAAGGCAAAGCAAGAACATATCCAAGCAATGATTGAAATAACATCTGCATTGACCGACTCAAAGTTTAATGATCTAGAAGGCTACAATGATGCAAACGCAATGTGGGACAAGCTCATATCTTTGTATGGTGGTGATGAACATGTTCAAAGAGCAAAAGTGGATAGTCTAAGAGGACAACTTGAATCTATGAGGATGAATGAAGGTGAGAACATAACCCAGTATAGTACAAGACTAAAGGAGATTGTCAATCAAATCAAAGGAGTAGGTGGAACTATTGAAGAAAAGGATATAACAAGTAAGTTGTTAAGAACCCTTCTACCAGCTTATGCAATCCGAGTCTCTACAATCAATGAATTGAGGTCTGTACCCAATATGCCAGAGTCTTTGGATGCTACTATTGGTAAGCTACATGCATTTGAGTTAAGTAACTTTGATAACAGTGGGTTTTTGGTAAATAAAGTTGAATTTGTATTTTATTCTTTTCATATTGGTGAATCTGATGATTACAATGATAGAATGAGTAAGTACACTGAAGGGGATCATAGTGGAGCAAGTGAAAGATTTCACAAGAACATGGAAAAAGTGCACAAACTGTATGAAAAAATCAGAAAGCAAGAAGAGTTTGAAGCACTATTAGCCAGAAGGTTATCGAGAGGCAAAGGTAAGTATAAAGGAAAACTACCTTTGAAATGTTTCAATTGTGATAAGAAAGACATATGTCTTCTAACTGTCTTGACAAAGAATCTACTGAAAAGAGAGATTACTGAGATGACAGACAGAAAGATAATTATTACAGAGGACACCGAGATTTTAGGAGAAGAGATAGAAAGTCATGCCTAATAGCTGATGAGGAATCCAATGATGATAAATCAGATGAAATTGATACAGAGGAAGTAGTTTATGTGGCTATCAAAGATGGATCAGATGAAGAAAGGTATGAAGAAAAAGCCCTAATATCTCACATAAATACTAATGATTCTTGGATCATAGATAGTGGATGCTCACATCACATGACAGGTGATAAACACAAATTTGTTACATTAGAAGATTATGATGGAGGCTATGTAAGATTTGGTAATGATGCACCATGTCCGATAAAAGGTAAAGGATCTATAACACTTCTTGACAATGAAAAATGCAATGATGTTTATTGGGTTGAAGGTTTGAAATACAATTTGTTGAGTGTAGCACAGCTAAACAACACAGGTTACTGAATAGAATTTCAGAAAGGAATTGTCAAAGTTCATGACAAGCATGGAAAGTTAGTTGCTACCGGGACACAAACAAAAGGTAACACATTTCACCTTGACTCAACTCAGAACAAGTGTTTGTATGCAAAGGTAGATGATACCTGATTATGGCATAAAAGGTTTTGTCATGTAAATTTTGATAATCTGATCAAAATAAGCAAGAAGCACCGAGTAAGAGGTCTACCGAGTTTGGAAAAACCTGAGAATGCTATGTGCTGAGGATGCTAGATGGGTAAAATGACAAGATCAAGCTTTACAAGCAAGTCCTACACTTCTAAGGGAATTTTAGATCTTGTGCACACTGATCTTTGTGGTCCTATGAAAGTTCAAAGTTATTATGGTGATAAATATTTCATATTATTTGTGGATGATTATTCAAGAATGATGTCAGTTATGTTTTTAAAAGAAAAATCAGAAGCTTTTCAAATGTTTAAATGGTACAAGGCAAGAGTTGAAAATGAAACAGGAAGACAACTGAAATGTCTTAGATCAGATAGAGGAGGAGAGTTCACATCTGATGAGTCCAACTTATTCTACAATGATCATGGTATAAAAAGACAAGTCTCTACACCGAGAACTCCACAACAAAAGGGAATTACTGAGAGAAGAAATAGATCTATTGTGGATTGTGCCAGAACCCTGATGATTGAAAAGAAAGTGTCACAAACATTTTGGAGAGAAGCAATAAGCACAATAGTTTACACCCTAAACCGAGTACAACTGAAGAAAGGAACTTTGAAGATACCATATGAGATCTGGTATGACAAGAAACCTAATGTAAGTTATTTTAAAATCTTTGGAAGTAGATACTATGTTCACAAAGATGATAGAAATGGAAAGTTTGATCAGAAAAGTGAAGAAGGAACATTTCTAGGTTATTCTTCTAGAAGCAAAGCATTTAAATGTCTAATCAAATCATCTAACAAAATAGTAGAAAGTGAAAATGTGAAAATTGATGAATTTGCAGAAAGAAATGATGAAGGAAATTCCAAGGAACCAGAAGATTATGAAGAATTTGTCTATGTTCAACCGACAAGTCCTACCGAGAAAACTGAAGAAGGAAATGAAGAGAATATTCAGTTATCGAGTGATGAAGAAGATCATACAGAGCCTACCAAGCCTGTATTAGCCAAGTATGTCAAAAGACATCATGCATCAAGTCAGATTATAGGAGATAACAATGATCCAGTGATGACAAGGAACAAACTGAGACATAACACATGTCTGATATCTAAATTTGAACCGAGAATAGTGAAAGAGGCATTTAACAATGAAGATTGGATAAATGCTATGACAGAAGAGATTGATCAAATCAAGAAGAATGACACATGGACACTGGTCCCAAGATCGAAGGACAAAAAAGTAATCGGTACAAAGTGGATTTTCAAAAATAAGCTGAATGAAAAAGGTGAGGTCATTCGAAATAAAGCAAGACCAGTTTGCAAAGGTTATGCCCAAGAAGAGGGAATTGATTATGGTGAGACTTTTGCATTTGTGGCAAGACTTGAAGGAGTAAGAACATTGTTGGCATATGCTGCTTGCAAGAATTTCAAGGTATATCAAATGGATGTCAAATCTACATTTCTGAATGGTATATTAGAAGAAGAAGTTTTTATTGAACAACATGAAGGATTTGTTGAAGACAAGAATAATGATCAGGTATGTAAATTGAACAAAGCTTTATATGGTCTGAAACAAGCACCTAGAGCATGGTATGAAAGATTGCACTCTTATCTGATCAAGATTGGTTTTATAAGGACAAGTGAAAACAACAATATGTACATGAAGAATGATGAAAATAGAATATTGATCTCAACCATATTATTGTTGATGATGTTATCTTTTGTGGAAATGACTCTCTATGCAAGAACTTTGGAAATGAAATGAGCAAAGAATTTGAGATGTCATTAATTGGTGAGATAAAGTATTTTATAGGTTTACAAATATTGCAAATGAAAGATGATATTTTCATTACTCAATCCAAATACATAAAGGAAATCTTGAAGAAATTTGGAATGGAGGATTCAAAACTAGTAAGTACTCCTATGACTACCAACTGTAAATTATCAAAGAATGATGAATCTACATCTGTTGATGAGACACTTTACCGATCCATGATTGGAAAGCTACAATATATTGTTCATAGCAGGCCAGATATAGCACATGCAGTAGGTATAGTTGCAAGATTCTATGCAGATCCCAAGGAAACACACATGACAACAATCAAGAGAATTTTTAGATACTTGAAAGGCACTGAAGATTATGGCTTAGTATATTAGAAAGGAAATGAGTTTGATTTAAAAGTTTATACTGATGCTGATTGGGCATGCAACATTGATGGCATGAAAAGAACAAGTGGAGGAACTTTCTTTTTAGGAGAAAGACTAATGAGTTGGCTTAGCAAGAAACAAGGATGTGTTTCACAGTCAACAAAAGAAGCTGAATATGTTGCTGCAGCATTGAATTGTACCAACATAGCATGGATCAAACAACTATTGGAAGGTATAAATGAGCAAGTTACCGAGCCAGTAACTATATTCTGTGACAATACTAGTGCCATTAACATTTCAAAGAATCTTGTTATGCACTCTAAGACAAAGCACATCTCTATCAAATATCATTATCTTAGAGAAGAAGCTCAAGAGAAGAAAGTGGTGTTGGAGTATGTTAGCACAAAGGAACAAATAGCAGATATCTTCACCAAGCCACTGCCAAGGGACACTTTTGAGTATCTTAGAAGTAAGTTAGGGGTCCTACCCCTATCTTCCATTCACTGACTGAGTTCGGTGAAAGCATCAATTCGATGACTCTACAAAATATCTTTTAGGAGTTGATGCTGATTTACACACTTTAGGATGTTTTCTAAAGGTGTGCAGGAAACAATAATGTAGGGAACAGGAATTGATTACAAAATTCTCTGACCGAGACTAATTTGACACACAATAGCAGGAAATCACTTCATACAGGAAGAAATTATGTTTTAGTTCTTTACTTTTTGGCATTGTTGTCAAAGGGGGAGAAGACTAAAGAAAAGTGAAGAAGACTAATGTATGGGGGAGAAGACTGATGACAGGGGGAGAGCATTTCAGTATTTCAGAACAACGATTTGAATCAATTAGGTCAAATCAATTGGTTTTGCCATCAATGCCAAAGGGGGAGATTGTTGGGATTATAACAGACAAAGGGAGATTGTTGGCAGTTCAATAAGGATATTGAGAAGGTTGTTGATGATTATGGATATAACTGATTAAGGATGTTTACTGTCTTAATATTATTATTTTGTCATTGATGTCAAGAAATTGATTTACTAATTCAGTATGATGTTGCCATATCTTAAGAAGTATGATTTGATGAGTATAAAGATGTCGGTAAAAGACATAGAAAGAATGTAATGAATAAGGGGAGGAATAAGTTATTCAATGGGCAACTATTACCGAGTTAGACAATGATGAGATCATGATGTTTTGATTGTTTTGATATCCTACATATGTTGTTGATTGTAAGGTTGATACCTAAGGAACCTAGTCAGTAAACCCTAAGGTTATCGCTATCGGTTAATGAAGGTAGAATGTCTACTGAGTGAAGTTTAGTATTTACTGAGTTGCAACCAAGTAGTAACAGAATGCATTGAATGAATATAAGCATTATTTAATGAAGGAAGCGGATGAGCTGGTTATGATTAAATGATTGGTATGCCATGTATGAAGTTTGTTAAAGAATCTATGGCAAAGGAAAATCGGCAGGAAGATCTACAACTCAGATTGAACCACAATACCCTAGCACAAGTTCCAAGAAATGTATGCAAGTTCCAAGGTGGGGTAAAACATTTTCAGATCAAAGGATACATTGAACCTGGTCAAAGTTTGAAGATCTGATGGCTATGATTGATCATGGGAAATGTGATCAAGGAGATTAAGCGGTTGGCAAATTGCTTATAAATAATGAACTATTGATAAACAATGTATGCGGGCAAGTGTATGCACAGGGATGCTACATAGTGATTACCCAGCATAAAAGCTTGAAGACCTATTTGAATAACAGAGTATAGAGCCCAACGGATGGCCAAGATAAGTCCTATGACTAGATTGTATTGAGCAAATAAGAATCTACTTTAGCATTTTAGATGTGAAGTTGCAGATAGATTTTTATTACTGTTATTTTGTAAAGTGACAGAAAATATCTTAACTGAGTGGACTTAACAGTCTTATTTGTAAAACCCTCTAGCAAGGTGACATTATAATTGAGTATTTGAAAATCCTTTAACAAGGTCACTTCTAACAAGGTGAAGATCCTAACAGATCTAAGGGAAATCCCTTAACCGGGTCACATCTAGCAATGTGTTTGTAATCTTTAATAGGATTTTCTTTTAACCGAGCATACTCTAGAAGAGTATATTTCTTAGTGGGTCTGAAATCCCACAGTGGTTTTTCCCTATTTGGGTTTCCACGTTAAATCTGGTGTTATGAGTTTTATGATGTTTATATGCTTTTGAGTTTGCATGTTTAGCAGTTTTGGTTATATTACTGAAGTACATGTTACCGAGGTTGAATTTGTTGTTTTTATGGAAGATTAAGTTTGTATGATTCACCCCCCCTCTCATCTTATTAGTTTGGCATCTGTACTTAACATTAAGTATCAGAACTATCAGATGGGGATAGAATATCATTCGCTTACATATCAATGAGGTTTTCTTTACGTCTAGATAATAACATTTTTTTTTGAAAAAATAAAATGTTCATCGGAATTACGATGGATACCAAGCTTTTCACCAACGATGAAATCGTCTAACCAACAACAGTCTTGTCAGTGCAAAGTTTTTGGAGTCATCGTACTTCCGACTCAAACTACACAAACATCCGATGACACTTCATATTCGGACGATCGTCGATGCATATTAATGGAGTGACGACACAACCGTCGGACAAACAGCATCACTGTCGGTGCAAAGTTTCAAACTTCAGTCGAGTTTTCGATGAATTCTACACAAAAATCCGACGGGGATGCTGTATGTCCGATGAATTTTTTGACCGGAAGAGTGATCTTGCCCACCGTCGACAAAGTCCATGGGATTGTCGTATTTCTGACGGTCAGAGGCATCATCGACAAGTCCAACGATGAGTTTTTGATGGCTAGTTTTTTCGGCACTTCGATGAAAATTAGTTGCAATTCCGACAATCGACCTTCAGAAATTAGCCCTGAATTTTCTAGTGTTTGGAGGATAGCGAAGATATATGTTGATATGAAGTTTTGTTTTGTAATTAGAACACCTCTTGGAGGTTTGGATGGATTGTAACCTGGAATGTATTATGTAACTAGGGTTGTAAGCCTGCATGTTTGCTCGCATGTTACTGGATAATTTATGATGAATCTATGATGTTGCGGATGTTTGATCTTATATTTTCTCTATTTTGTGTTGGTGCTTCCATGGTGTTACTCTTGTTGCATGATCTGAATTTTTCCCATTGAGGACCCTCTGGATCATGGTTGCATTACAAATACTTTCTTATTATACAAATTCTTATTCAAAATAACCATGTAATACCCAAAGAAAGCATCATTTACTCTTTAGAAATGATTATGACTATTCTGAAGAGCCAATTGGAAGTAATATTTATGTACCTCAACTTGCCTCCTATCACCAGTTGTAGATAGTTTAGGAAAGTGCATCATTGAAGCTACAACATACACCAAGTATGAAGTCATGTAGAACTTGAGAGTGGCAGGATCCTTGGTGAGCTAATCACAAATGACATCATTGATTTTCTTCCCCTAGAATATATTCTCCTTATTTTGTCTGATCACATGAATGTAATGATACATCCATTTATAGAAGTTGTTGGAGGTGGGAAGACCTTTCACCCTGCTCAAAAGAGTTATTAGATCATTGACTTCTTCAATGAAGTCACTTCTTGGAAGAGTCTTTGGCCATCTAGAAATGGTAGGCCTTGGATTCTTTAGCTAGATATCATTCATATTTTGCCTACAATTGTCACAATTTCTATCAAAGTAGGTTATAGTTGATTGCATTGTAATGTCAAAATACTTCTAAATACCAAGACACTTAAAAAATAGTGTCAAATAAGTCCTCATCGAGACCAATCAATTTCTTTCTAGTTTCATCTTGTAAAATTCTACTAACAAGATCAAATTGGTTCACAATTGCCATCACAAAATCGGGGTCCTGAGTTGACATGGGGAAAGCCGCCACTAGGTGGATGCTACTATTGATGATGGATTCCATTTGGCGATAGGAAGAAGGTTACTCAACCCTTTTTTAGGAATTCCGATAGGTCAACATGACCTATTTCTATATCTCTTATATGGTCAATGTTTGATGTGACCGAAGAAGGTAGGAAGACCAGATGGGGGTCTTGCTTCTTTAACTTCATCACCCTCTTGCATGGAGAAGCTTCTATCATTTGTATGATAGTAACACCAAGAAAAGGAAAATCGTCAATATTATAGTGATACAACTGATCAATCATTTTGTTCATCTAAATTGAACAATCTTCAAGAAATGATGCACTTGCAGCCATTAGGGTTTCCAAAACCCTCATAGTAACTTGAGATCTTTGAGGTAAATTGGATGTAAAATCACAATTTACATGTGTGATAAGTGCTATTCAAGTTTATAAGCTCAAAAAATTCACTTATGAAAGTGTGGGTAACTGGTGTAATTTGGGTTTAGAAACCCAAATCTCACTTGAGGAGATACAAAAACAAGATGTAATTTGGGTTCCTAAACCCGAATTACACTTGTTAGAATTAAAAAACACTATGGTGTAAGGCGAGCTTATAACCCCACCATACATTATAAGAAAAAGAAACTTAAAAATCAAGGTTGCAAGGCGGGGTTATAAACCCGCCTCACACCTCTTAAAAGTTAGCAATTTTTTGGTGGAGGGTGGGTTTTTAACCTCGCCTCACACCAAAGGATGGGCATGGAAAAGTGTCAGTGTTTGGAGGGGTGGTAGACCTGCCATACAACATTTTTTGTGCATGGCGGGCCTACAGCCCCGCCAAACACCAAAATCTTGGTATATCATGGCAAAAACATTAATGAACATAGTGCGAGCTTGGGTCATAGACCCACCTCGCACCACAAGGGTATAAGTGTGCAAAGGGAATACTTTCGTGCGGGGTGAGGTTGCTGACCTATCATGTATCACAATTAATTGTGATGTGTGGCAGGCCTACAACATTGCCCAACACCACAATATGGGAAGTGCGATGAGTAAAAGCATAGTTAAAAGGATGTTGCCTGGGACCATTGATCCAGATGACATCACAAATGTGGTGTTGTTCAAGCTAGTGATCCTGTGTAACATCACAACCGTGATGTTGATATTTCATTCGAATTCAATGATAGAAAGAATGCATTCAAAAATTGAAAAAAAGAGTTTCAAAAACCATAAATAACTAGAGATGGAAATACATACTTGAATGGGAATTTGAGGACATCTTTCTATCCCAACCTCAAGTGAATTCAATTGGATAGAATGCAAACTAAAATGATGAAAAAGGACTTAAAAATCAAAGAGAAAGACTCCTATATGAATTTCACAATTGAGCATTTAATAACAAGAAGTGCCATTAATGTGTAAATCGAGTTTGTAAACCTGAATTGCTCTTGCAAGGTGTATGTTAGGTTTATAAACCAGATTTAAACTTAGAGGGGTAAAACAACTAAAAGAAGGTGTAAATCAGGTTTATAAGCCCAATTTGCACCTAAAAGACATACTTGGTGTAAATCGGGTTTATAAGCCCGATTTGCACCTAAATTTCACACTTAAGTGAAAAAGGGATAAACAAGGGAAAAACACGCTCACGAAGATATTAATGTCTTGAAAAGTGTTCATGGAGCTTTAAAGAACACAAATGGGCAAAAAAATTGTGGGGTACCCTCAATTTTCTCAATACAAAAAATCTAGGATAACACTTTGTCAAGATCAAAGATGGAAAAACAAGATGGATGTAGATAGGGTGATGGATAGTGGATGAGGGATAATGGGAGATGTGGTAGGAAGGATAAAGTGGATGAAACTTTCCCCCAAGTATAGAGGTCTCCATTTGAAAAAGGGTGATATGTGAGATCATCACAACATCTAGCGCCACCTGAATAAGTGTTCTTGAATATTTCAAAGATAGAGACCCAATCCACATTTAGAACCTCCAGAAAATTCAAACGAATATATCGAGTGACTAGGAAGCATACTCAAAAGTGAAGAAGAATACCAAACTAGATCAAGGTACTTAGTCTTTGATTACCTATGTGTGTGCAAATGCATTCATTCTTGTCCATACATTTTAATCCTTAGAATTTGACATGACTAGCTACGTGAGTTACCTTGACTTCAAAAACATCCTATATAGAGCATCGTTGCCAAAAATAGCCATAGTCTTGATGAGGTTATCACTATAATGTCATGAATATTGCTCCATTTCCAATCAGGTATCTATAGCATCAATGGAGTTACTCGCATCTTCCCAAAGCCAAGCATTTTGATATTGCATTTCATGCTTCTTTTTCTTTTCTTTTCTTGCTCATGCTTTTGTTTTGATCTTTTGATATTGATTTTTCTCTTTTCACTGATCTTTTGAATTACAGTAGCATTGAACTAGGATTTTAGATTTTTTAGTAGTCACGTTTTCACCTAAGAAACCACAATGACTTAGGGAAATTGATTAAATGTGTGAGATATAGTTATCATAAGATGTTGGTATCAAGATACAATAAGTGATTCTCTTTCCAGATCGAGTACGCATCCCAACCAAAAGATAAATTTAAAGAGGAATAGCCTTGGATTCTGAAGTGTTTCGTGAATATATATCTAGTAAATGGACTAAACACAAGATTGAGTGTGGGTGAATGTGTGAGAAAATAACACAAACGCCTATTTCATAGACAAAGGATTTATGCAAAGGATTGAATGGGAGGGATGGAAGGATGGAAAATAGGTGTTGGATTATAGATAGGATTTTGGAAGATTTGCTTTTGGGTGGTCATAAATTTATTTAAGATGAATATTGGCACAAACCTTGAGATGTAGTGGAGTGATGGAGGAAAAGTGGATCTTAGATTTTGATATTTTGATAGGGGAGTGGATGTGGAATTCGGGACATAAGGACCCAAAATGGATGAAGGAAATGATGGAAGAATAGATTTGGAAAGAGGGAGATGTGTAGATGGATGATTGAGGGAAGCTTTTGGAATAACAAGCCTAGATGCCAATTTAATTTTTCTTTTGGATGCAATGCTTTTATTTCTTTCTAGTTCTTTGGAACACATTGCTTCTATGAGCGACTTAGGAATCCACATAGTCTTGGATTTTTCTTTTTGCTTAATGGGCCTTTGTGGCCTTTTGGATATTGTTGTTTGCTTCTGGATCAAATTTTTCTTTGATTTGACATGCCTTTCAGATTGGACAAACTAATCTTTGGATGTATGTGGATTTTTGGACTTATGGATCTTATGCTTAACATCCAAATTGCTTCCAAAGGGAGTGGGTTTCATGGATGAATAGGAATGATATGGAGGTAGTTTGGATGAGTTGATGTCGGTAGATGGTTGGAAAGTGCTCAAAGATGTGTACCTTTGCTGATCTTGATTTATGATAGGGTAATTGGATTTTGAGCTAGGGGTCATATGGATAGTTGATGATGGGATGTAAGGTCCTAATATGGATGGAAGGGATGACGACTTTGATTTTGGAATAAAAGGAGCCATAAGGGATTTGAAGGATAGGGACTATGTATGCTTGTATTTGGATGGAGGAATGTGGGATTTAGCAAGGACACCAATGTTTCGAGAGTGAGTTGTATAGCCAAGGCCATGATAATTGAAATTTTATTCAATTTGAAGAGGTTCTTGTTGGAATCAAGGAACACTAAGAGGGGGGGGGGTGTGAATCGGTGTTATGCAACTTTGAACTTTGTCAATCTATCATTTAAACCACTTAATACATATGAAAGAAATTAAAGTGCAAAAACATAAAGCAAAGATCATCAACACCATAACACCAATATTTTAACGTGGAAACCTGGTTAAGAGAAAAACCACTATGGGATTCAAACCCACAATATTAATATACTCTATCAGAAGTATACATACATACATACATACATACATGCATATATGTATATGTATAGATATATATGTATATATGTATATGTATAGATATATATGTATATATGTATATATATATACATACATATACATACATACATACATACATACATACATATATACATATAGACATATACATACACACACACATATAGATAGATACCATATATATACATATATACATACATATATATGTATATATACATAGATACGTGTATATATGTATATATATGTATGTATATACATATATATACATAGATATGTGTATATATGTGTATGTATATACATACATATATACATAGATATGTGTATATATATGTATATGTATGCATATATGTATGTATGTATATATACATACATACATATATGCATACATATACATATATATACACATATCTATGTATATATGTATGTATATACATATGTATATACATACACATATATACATACACATATATACATACACATATATACATACATATATATACACATATCTATAAATATATATATGTATATATACATATATATACACATATGTATGTGTTTATATATATATACACACATACATATACATATGTATATATACATATTTATATACATATATATATATATACATATACATCTATATATATACATCTATATATATACAAATATATATTTATATATATATGTATATACATATATACATGTATGTCTATACACATGTATATGTATATACATATGTATGTATATATGTATATATATATGTGTGTGTGTGTATATACATATATATATGTATTTATATGTATGTATATGTATGTATATTTATATATGTATATGTATATATATATATATTTATGTATATATAAATATGTGTATGTGTGTGTGTGTGTGTGTGTGTGCCTTGTGCGAGACTCTGCTTTGGAGGTTGGTTAGTTTTTTATGTTATCCCTAGCTGGAGGCTCAAGGAGGATGCGATGTTGTGATCTTGACTCATGGGTGAGTCGTATGATTGTTTTCTTGCTCAATGTTCTTGTTGTTTAAGAATTTTTGGTGCCTTGTTCTAGATTTGTAGGCTTCCAGAAGTAAGCCTAGTTCTAGGGGGGGAGGATGTAATACCCATCTCATTTTTTCCCTTTCTTTTCTCATTTTTTGGCATTGTTTTGGTTACTATGTGTCACTTGGGTGTTTGGATGTGGATCTCTTTGTGACGATTTGATCTTTTTTTATGCTTCCTTGTTGCTTTATGTGATATGTGTGTTTGATTTCTTTCATCGATGCATTTATCTGATGGTGATAGTATAGTAATGTAATGGATTCTATATAATAGTTTATGGTTGCCTTGATGTGAGTGCTTACTATTGTGTAACTAGTTGTGGAACCATTGTGATGTTGTGTTTGCATGCCTTCTTAATGGTTGGATCAATTGATAAAATATATTTATATTATTTTATTCATTAAAAAGATCAAGTGGTAATTGCTAAGAATGATGTTATATATGCAATAGTTGTTAATGATGTATCAAATTGATGAGAATATCTTGTTACTAACCTTATGTTCAACACTTGATGTACTCGAGATGACACTCAATTTATTGTCTATGTTGTATATATGCTTGACATTTTCAAGTGTGTGATACTCTATTTGGCGTGTGTATGAACACATACATACTATTTTATGATGATGAGCTAGTCATGATGATTTAATATTTAGGACTTATTGGTCATGTTAGAAATTATTGATTATTGATATTACGATTTACTAACAACTTTGAGGTGATGATTCATACTTGAGGATGCATTGATGGTATTGGTTTACGGTGTTATTTTTATTAGTGTTATTGTTGAATATATCGAAATACTGAGAGAGGGGGTGAGTCATTATTCCCCAAATATATCACACTGAAATTCTAAAAATTAATTTGATCTTAATTAACCTTAGCATGGAGCAATTTAAATGAAATCCAAAACACACAAAACTATAGGAGAGACACTAGATTTTTATATGTGGAAAACCCAAATGGGAAAAACCATGGAGAGGGTTAACTCTTAAGATAATATAACTAGTTATATGGGATTACAAAAGGAGGTTCATTGAAGGAGGGCTTACTTCCAAAATTACAATAGCTTACCACCTAAAGGCTCATTGCAAAGAAAAATAAGAATGAATTGAGAAAATTGCATCTACATATCTATGGGATCAGTTTTTGTTAAGCTCTGAGAACACATCAACTAATTGCAGTAGATCTAGTTAAGAAACTTTGCAATTTATTCGCTATCTGCCTACTCATACTCAAAACATTGTTGCACTAAAATTGTCCTTCTTCTTTACCCAACTCTCTCACTCTATCGCTCATTACCTTCTTCGCTTACACTTCGCTCTACTCTCTTGTATATCTCTGAACATAATACATATATGTATATATATATGTGTGTGTGTGTGTACTAATAATAATATACATCAAGTTGGCCTCAAATACACTTTCCCAAAAGATACTCCAATGGTCAGATCACATGCTACAATCACTAGAGAAAAACAATAATAAAAACATTCAAGTTCGGTCTGACCCAAAATAGATATATTCTCAAACTTCCACTAGAACAGGATTCAAAAGCATAAAGAACATGATCCACCTCAACATAGGAATAGTTAAAGACATGAACAATAGATCATCAACAAGATTAACATTAGATATCAAAAGATAGAGACAAACTAGAGCTCATAGAATTATCAAACACTGCACAACTAAATATATCTCTAGAGAACAACATCATGAGAACCAAAACTTCAATACAACAATCTTGAGCAATGACAACCAACATATAAAAAATATGCTATCATATCTACAACGAGACAAGAATGCAGAGCACTACAATCTTGTCAATTGACAATTGAATATCACCAGACTGTAATATAAATTAAAGCATATACATCCAGAGCATGAAACTGATTGCCACAACCAACACCAAAACTCAGACACTATGAGAAACATATCAACATACTGACACTACACAATTCTGGAGCAACAATTTATACCAGTAACATACTTACAACCACTATTGACTACCTTTTATACATACATACCTATCTTCCACAGTGTTGCACTGCCAACATTCTGCATCCTCTGCATACACTGCAAACACTATATACTGCAATATTCAAACCAATGTGAATCATTGAGATTGACATCAATGATAACCAATCAAGCATTTCTAACAATATCCCCCTTTGTCATTGATGGCAAAACACTTACAACTTGTCTGCCATATTTATTAATGCTTCCTTATTTCTCCTTAACTCACAATATTCTTCCCAATACACAATTTTTCTCCCCAAATGACCATATTTCTCTAAAATTTTCCAAAATTTTCCAAACTTCTCCAAACTTCTCCAAACTTCTCCCCCTTTGACATCAAGGATAAAGGGTAACAAAAAGGTTACCAAAACTGCACTACAAAAAGGGTTTCAATTGCACTTCACCTGAAAAATGCGCTTGTACTTCTCTTTGAGTTCCTAAAGAAAGGTTGTGCAATAATTCAAGGCCAAACTGAGACTCACACCCAAACTATCATTTATTATCAACATATCAACAACTTTAGATAAGGAACTCAAGATGGAAGGGTTTTGTTGACCTTTTTCTATCAACTTATCCTGAGGATATAGAGTTTTTGCATAACCTTCGTGTTATGCTCTTTTTTGTTGGCCTAATAGTTTTGCATAACCTGCATGTTATGCACATTTTTTGCATGAAAGGGGTCTTTTTGCCTGTGCATCTTTTCCATGGGCTCCTTTTTTCTATTTTTGAGTTGACCTCTGTTGGCCGGTCAAATCACTTAAGGCTACCTGCTGGAGGGTTTCTCTATCATCTGCAGGTCGATCTCCATGTTCTTTTCCACCAATCGGCAGTTGTTCCTTTTGGCTCCCATGACCTCACATTCCTTTTTAGCTCCTTCAGATTTACGTCGCGGGCTAGCGGGAACCATTTTGGCTTTCCTCGTGCACTTGTATGGCTTCTTGCTTCTAGCTTCCTTCGTTGGCAGGTGAGTGGGAAGTGGTTTTGTTTCTTCCACACACCCACATGATCCTTTTTCTCTTTTGATGTAGTGTTGTGGACCTGTAGGCAACTTCTTTTGGCTTCGTCCGCTTCTCCATAGGTTCTTTTCAGGAGGCTCCTTATCATGCTACGGGTGTGTGGGAAGCAAGTTTTGCTTCATCTGCTTCCTTGCAGATCCTTTGGCGATACAATTACTTATCTATGGGTGAGCGAGAGACTATTTTTTCCCTCCCTGCGCTCTGCGTATCTCTTTGGTTGCACCCTTTCTGGCCAGTGGGCTAGCGGGCAATGTGAATGTGCAAGCAAGGATGCGGTGGGCCTACGATCTTAGCCGTCGATCTCCACTCAATTTCTGATCCGATGGTCATGACTTATTCCTCCATTGGACCTTTTGGGCACTTACATGGCGAGATGTCATGCATCCATCTATGCGCAAGATCTCTTAATCAATGACTAACATTTGAACTTGTGGTGGCTGTTGAGATTTAAATTCTTCCTGAATGGTGGTTGTCAACCCAGTAGTTGAGACAATTTTTGAGGTCGATCGCTGCCCCAAATCTAATCAGAATTCAATGAAGCTGCCGGATTTCAATGCCATTACTCCAGATTAGACTTTGTGGCTCTTTCTCAGACGCAACTCATGCTCTTTCAACGCGATTTGAAGATTTTTGGGGGCTCTGCAATCGTACTTAGACCCATTTCGCTCCGAGCTCCCATTATGCAGGGATTCTGTTTCTTCTCAGGTGGGGAAGATATTATCTACCATCCTTGCACACCATCAGATGAGCTTGTCGATCGGATCTCCTCCTTGTAGATTTTTTGTAACCTAACCCTAAGAGGGTTAGGGTTTCCCATTGTAGTTCAATTTTGAGTTATGCCTCAATAATAAAGGCAATTTCTAAATTTCCAAAATGATCTCTCTTTTCTCTAGCAAAAACTTATATTTTTGTATTTTGTAAAAAATTGCCTCGCCTTTGCATTAATGAAATTAGTTTGTTGCCTACATTCATTTTGGATAACTTGTGTAATATTTTTTACCTTTTTTTCTGATTGCATTCTTGTCTATTTTCTGAGTATGTGCGACTGTTTTGATCCCTCTTAGAACTTCATCTCTAAGCTAAGTGAAACTCCTTTTGATTTTCTTAAGAATTCCAACCTCCATTCATTCTTTGGGAAGCTAACTAGGATAGGAAGTTATGCATATTTTGTTTGATTTTCATTGATGTCTTGTGCAGTTGTAGGCAGGAAGATCATTTTAGTCTAGGTGTAAACCTTTTTCCCCCCTTTCAAGCATTCCCTCTTTCTCCCTTTTCCCTATCAGAATCATTATATTAGGTCTTATTGCATTAGATTGAATAGGAAGTCGACGTTCTCTAGAGATTCAACCTCACTTTTGCAAGTCCCACACTTGGGAGGTTGTTTTCATGTTTCACAAGGTTGTTCATCACAGGGTGAAATTTTTTTGTGACAATAGTTTTTGGCATGCCTGGTGGGACCACTATTTCAACATTCATCCTAAGGATTCAATGCTTCTCTTAGCATCCATGTCTTTGGAGGCAATCGATTTAAGCACTTGGTGACTCTAAGGACAAATTTAGACTCTCAGTGATACTAGTTGTAGGTTTATTCCAAGAAGACAAACCAGATTATCGTCAAGAGGTAATTTTAAATTTATCTACTTTCCTTATTCAAATTATAGGAGTAGAAGGGGCAGACATTCTTTATCACTTATCAGGGGAACCCAAGCAGAAGCATCAACACCCTTGAGGTCTCTCTCTACCCCACTTGTTATAAGGTTTTTTTAGCCTAGAGGCCCTGCCATTCATATCAATAGGGCACTATTTGCCATGGCAATTCCTAGAGCACACACCTTTGTCACCTTTAATAGTGGCAGACCCTTATTCCTAACTCAAAAAGACAACATTCCAGTAGTAGCTCTGAAGGCTTTAACCTTTTTTATTGGAGAGACATCTACCTCCTCGGAGGAACACATCTAGGATGTGTCAAGCATCTACACTGTGTTTGATGTCACTGGAGACAATGTTGCAGTAAGGATTCTTGTTTCCTCATTCAAAGGAAAGGCCCTTGAGTGGTACAAAGGACTAGCTCCTAACTCTGTTCACAATTAGGATGAGTTAGGGGAGAAAATGTGCAATAATTTTGAGGACAAAAGTGACCATCTGTGACTTATGGAGCAGCTAACTACAATCAAAAGAGCACCCCATGAATTCATGGGTGATTTTAAATATAGGTTTAAAAAGACATGGGATATAATCCCATCATTAGTAATTCCTTCATCAAACCATGTGTTCTTGTATTTTCTTAAGGCTTTAAATAGTGATATAGCTGCTATGATTCAATCTATGGGAGGAGATAATATTCTAGGGGCACATGATACTACCATAAGGGCATTAAATTATTTAATACAGGCTGGGAAGTTGTCCCCTACACCTCCAATGCTCTTATTTCCAAAGGCTCCTACCCAACAATCTATTTTGGCTCCTATTCCAGTGGCTTCCACAAGCCATCTACTTACACCAACACCTATTCCACCATCATCAAAGTTGCAAGAGCTAAAGACTTGGATGTAGGGACTTAGCAATGAGTTAGTGACCTTGAAGAGGCAACAATTTCAAAACAATAAGCCTTACCAACAACAAAATCAGAACTAATAGCATCAGAGATCCAATTTTCAAGGGCAGAATCAATGGAGTAATGTTAGGCCTTTGAATAGCTTGAATCCCTTAGCTACAAGTACCTCAAAGGCTATAGTACCTATTCAGAATAATCTTGCTTAGGAACAAGATTGGTGTGTCCCATGCAATCAGCCACATAATCAGGTCATATGCTAGAATGGTGAGTTCTCTCAGGCATTAGTAGCACAAAATGAGCCAACAACATTAGGAAAACAACAATTTGTTGATTATTCAGGTCATCCACAAGGGGATACAACCCTTATGAATTGGTAGGAGCCTGATTTCCATGGATTAAATTAGATAAGTGGGGACAATGTGGCCATCAATACAAGATCAAAAAAGAGGGCCATGGACTCTATTGTTTCTTCTACCACAACAAATCAAACTCCTCAGGTTGCCATGAAGACTACAATTCCAAAGACTCTCAATAAGGTGGTTGTTCCAAATAGAGAGGAGGATTTGACTCAAAAGGGCATGCAAGGGGAGTCATCTAAGGCTCGTATAATATCAAAACTGGACCTTATTGTTGCAAAGGTCTCTACTAAGGCTACCATCCCCTTTAATATTGTTGAATAGATGAAGAGGGCCAACATCAATGTATCTATTTGGGATGCTCTTTCTATTCCATCTCAGAGAGACCTACTTCAAGAAGCAATAAAGAGGATGGATGTTGCAAAGGGTACTGGTCAAGGTTGCAGTTCTTTAGTTTCTACAAGCTTGGTACAACCTTTGGAGGCAAAGAATCCATAGAAAATCAGTAAGCCTCCTCCTTTTTATCTATCATTAATCATAGGAGATAAACTTATTCATAATTGCATGATAGATAGTGGGGATAATAGGTCAGTTATGCCTAAGGAGATAGCTGACTACCTAGGTATCAAGTATGAACCCATAACAAGAGGGGTGGTATAACTTGATGGCACATCAGTTTAGACTATGGGGAGGATTTAAATATAACCTTGCATGCCTATCCGAGTTGCAGTGTGTTGTAAGACATCTCAGTGATTGAACTCCCTACTTATTTTGCCATTTGTTTATCTAGGGAATTTACTGCTAAGATAGGTGGCTACCTATATTCTAATTGGCCTCACGTGTTGTTTGGTAAAAGATATAGTACCAAAGTAACAATTAGGGCTGAGCCTATTGACAATGATCATATAGAGCCCTATACCCCAAGTCTTATAAACATGACTTGTACTCTCCATTGGGAGAAATAAGAAATTTCAGTAAGAGAGCCTGCAACTTAGTTGGAGGAGGTTCCTGATTCCCTACTTGATGAATGGGCAAATGTATTTCAGTTTGATCCCATTGATGAGATCAGAGACATGGGCCTAGGTACCTATTGCATCCATGAAGAGGATGCCCCTATCCCCAATCTCTCAAAAGTAGACAGTGACATGCATGGATTGTGGGATATTCTCTTTGATAGATCAAGGAACAAAAATGGTGGAGGGGCTGGTGTGCTTCTGATTTCTCCAAAAGGGGAGAAATATTACTTTTCTTTCAGACTTAATTTTGGTTGCACTAACAATGTGGTTGAGTATGAAACTCTGATTTTCGGTCTCCAAATGACACAAAAGAGAGGGATCAAATACTTGAAGGTGTATGGAGACAATGAGTTAGTTGTGAATCAGGCCAGAGCTCAGAGAACCACCAAGAACAACCTTCTCAATTCCTACAAGCATAGATCATGGGACCTAATTGAAGGTTTTGAGGCCTTCAATATTTCTCGTGTCCCTAGAAATCAGAATAAACATATTGATAGATTAGCAGCAATTGGTTCTCAAATGACATTTCATCTCATGTTGTAGCAGAAAAAGAGCAACATAACAAACTTGTGGTGAAACCTACAGTGCTTGATAACCAATCGAATTGAAAGGTCTTTGATTTTGATCAACAGATTGTGAGCTTCCTGGAAGATGAGGTAGAGTTCTCACATCAAAAGCAAGGCTTGTTGTAGGACCAATATGGAGGTCAAATTATGCAGTTAAGCTCAAACAAGCTGCCCAAGGGATTGATCACCTTGGAGGGGATCTTCAACATTGATGATCAGATGAAAGGGAGAGAAATGAACTTGGCCACAAAGAAGGGAGAGTACAAATCAGTCCCTATATATGATTGAAGAGCTCTCAACTTGGGAAAGGTATGTTCCCAAAGTGATCAAGGTACTTTTGTCAATCTTTGTCAAGGGTCTAATGATATTTTTTCTTTTACATATGAGGACCTAAAAGGGTTTGACCCTAGCCTAGCTTAGCATACCATAGAGCTTGATCCTAATGCTAATCCAATTAGACAAAAGAAAAGACCTATAAACCCCAAGATTGAGCCTTTGATGAGGAAAGAGCTATCCAAGCTTATAAAATCTAGTGTTATTGTTCCAATCAAGCATTCTTCTTAGGTAGCTAATCTTGTTCCAGTTAGGAAGAAAAATGGGGAAATCAGATTGTGTGTAGACTTTAGGTATCTCAATAGAGACTCCATTAATGATCATTATCCTCTCCAGGTTCTATAGAACAAATTTTAGCCAAAGTTAGAGGCTCAGAAAGATTTTCATTCTTGGATGGATACTCAAGGTATAATCAAATCCTAGTCCAAGAATCAGATCAATTTAAGACTGCATTTACCACTAAGTGGGGCACTTATGCCTATTGTAAAATGCCTTTTGGACTAATAAATGCAGGTGTCACTTTCAAAAGAGCCATTCCACTTTAAGATCTCACTATGTAGGGATCTTGTTTCTTCCTAGGTGGGGAAGATATTATTTATTGTCCTTGCACGCTATCAGATCAACTTGTTGATCTGATCTCCTCCCTCTTGCAAATTTTTTGTAACCTAACCCTAGGAGGGTTAGGGTTTCCAACTGTAGTTCAATTTTGAGTTATGCCTTAGCTGTAAAGGAAATTTCTATAAATTTCTAAAAGGATCTTCTCTCTTTTCTCTGGCAGAAAACTTATATTTTTTCTTTATTTTGTAAAAATTTGCCTTGCCTTTGCATTAATCAAATTAGTTATCTTTCCTACTTTTAGTTTGGATAACTTGTGTAATATTTTTTACCTTTATGTCTGAATTCATTCTTGTCTATTTTCTGAGTATGTGCAACTATGTTGATCCCTCTCAGAACTTGATTTTTGAGCTAAGTGCAGCTCCTTTTTATTTCCATAAGAATTCCAACCTCCATTCATGCTTTGGGAAGCTAACTAGGATAGGAAGTTGTGCATATTCTTGGTTGATTTTCATTGATGTCTTGTGTAGTTACATGTAGGAAAATCATTTTAGTCTAGGTGTGAACCTTTTCTCCCCCTTTCAAGCATTCCCTCTTTCTCCCTTTTCTCTGTCAGAATCATTAGATTTAGTCCTATTGCATCAAATTGAATGCAAGTCCCACACTTGGGAGGTTTTTTCCATGTTTCAAAAGGTTGATGATCATGGCTGATCATCATAGTGTGCAATTTTTTTGTGACAACAGGTTCCTCGCACACTTTTCTGCTTCAATAAGAAGACTACAAAGATGTTCCAATCTGGCTTCAACTAACTCCTTCACTTTCTAAAAAATATTCACCACATCATTGTTGGCAACAATGCAACAAACTGAGAGTGGGGGTGGTGAATCAGTTTGCACAAAACCATACTGCAACTTTAACCACAAAACAGATCTCATAATTAACAGTTAAAGCATGAAACAACACCACATGAATAACACACATAACGCCAAGATTTTTGACATGAAAAACCCGATTAAGGGAAAAACCATGGTAGGAACCTACCCACAATGAGATAATACCCTATTAGGAGTAAATGAAATATTACAATGAGAATGCACATGCATTCAAGCACACTGCCTAGAGCTTACTGCTCAAAATAAGAAACCCAAAAAGGCTACAACCTTAGGGAAGACTCACTTTCTTATAGGAAGTCTCACTGACTTAAAAAAGCATTTGGACAACATTTCGGATCACATGAACTTTAAAAATAATATCTCCATATGCTTGAGTATAATTCTGGTTAAGCGCACAATCTTCTTTGCAACACTTCTCTTCTCTTTCACACTTTCGAAAGGTCAAATCACTTATTTGCAAATACAAATCGATCATACACACTCTCAAAGATTGCAAACACTCGTAGACATAAATCTTGAATGATTATTACATTTATTTATACAAACCCTCAGCCTCTATTTCAAGCTCTGCCAAACCCTTAATATAAATTACAAAATAATAACCTCATATGTTACAACAATACATGTGGACCAAAACGATGTCAGCTAAGACACAGACTTGATCCAAATCAATATCGTAAACATGCAACACCTCCAACAATTATGCCTCGATCATCTGCAACATCCTACAACCACCAAGAATGTCACATAACACAAAGAAAACTACGTGACAATGAAAGTATTTAATAACAAACACAATAATCAATGCAGACCACCAATACACATAGAACACGATCTAGAGATATTCACAAGCAACATGAATTGCACCACAATAACCACAACTACTTGGATTATCATCATCTCTCTAGTGGAGCTCAAGGTTACCATCATAACTGACTTTCAACCTGAAAGTTTTGCTTGTGGACCTCCAAATCATGAACCACTTGAACCGAGGACATGCATCAATGTCCATAACACATCCCTTGATCCAAATCAATATCGCAAACATGCAACACCTCCAACAATTATGCCTCGATCATCTGCAACATCCTACAACCACCAAGAATGTCACATAACACAAAGAACACTACGTGACAATGAAAGTCTTTAATGACAAACATAATAATCAATGCAGACCACCAATACACATAGAACATGATCTAGAGATATTCACAAGCAACATGAATTGCACCACAATAACCACAACTACTCGGATTATCATCATCTCTCTAGCGGAGCTCAAGGTTACCATCATAACTGACTTTCAACCTGAAAGTTTTGCTTGTGGACCTCCAAATCATGAACCACTTGAACCAAGGACACGCATCAATGTCCATAACACATCCTACACATCCACTGCTACAGATATAACAATTCTGGATTAATACAGAGCACAAAACCAGAATACCGAATAACATTAACAATTGAATCTTCAATACCGAATCTCATAACTTGATCACATCATCATGCAGACCTTTGCAAATGGGAATGAACCATATACACACAACATACCAGAAACCCTTTAAACTGCATCAACTCATCTGCAACACACAAGCTAAACCAACTCACTCTATCAAACTGCAACACTAGAATACATAAAAGAATATGTTGACATCAATGACAACACATCATTCAAACAATTTTCCTAGCAACATCCAACGATCTCCCCATATGTTGACATCAATTTGACAACATATCAACCATTGTCCAACAATTTCCCACTTTGACATTGATGGCAACATATGACTGTGAAAAACAATTAAATGTAAAGAAAGAAATGAACTCTCAATAATCTTCCTCAAAATCACAAGGATCAACTCCCCCTTTGACAAACAACTCAAATCTCAAAATTCTCTACTCTCTCACATAGAGTTTTTCACATGCTTCTCTTCCCCTTTGACATCAATGATAAAGGCTCAGTAATCACAATTTTCTCCCCCTTTGAATTAGCTTCACACATCTGAACTGACAACACTTACTACCCCCCCTGAGTAGTAGCGTCATTCATCAATCTGGAGCATAAAGTATCTTTGTGAAGTTCACCGGAGTGATGCAAATCCATGCATCTTATTCTCATCGGGAGGGGCAATCACCCCTAATTACTCTTTGAGATACTCAAAAGTATCTTTAGGCAAAGGCTTCATAAAGATATCTGCAATTTGTTCCTTTGTAGATACATACTCCAATCTGACTTGTTTCTCATTCACCTTTTCTCTTAAGAAATGAAAATTGATTGATATATGCTTTCATTTGAAATGCAACATTGGATACTTTGTGTTGGTGTAAATAATTATTCATCATGGATATTATTACACTTAAGTTAAGTTAGGATAATGCATCTCATCATAGTTTGGATATGAGATACTTAGGGAAGTGTGCACATAGGGATGCAACTTGTAGGAGAAATTCCACCTTTTGTGGTCTTATCTTGTTGTTACACTCCACATTTGGTGGGTCATCCACCTCATGTGGAATATTATATTATTTCTCCTACCCACCCCTACTTTTTCTTACCTACCCTTGTTTCTCATTGAGCCACATGTCATGATTGTGTGCTCACATATCCATTTGGCCTCACCTATATATGCAGGCCTATATTCATTGTATTGGTTAATCCAATTGATCATTTGCATATTGATGAGAATACAGTTTTGTTCTTGTCATACTATTGTCTCTCTTTTGTCCTTTTCATTGTGCCCTTGATCTTGGCAAAATCTCACATGGTATCAGAGTCATTGGGGCTTCATTGATTGGTTTTGGGAGACATCTTGGAAGGCTTCAATTTTTGGATCTGAGGTACTATGTGTTTTGGAGGCATCCTAGAGCGTTTTTGACCTCACCATTGCATCCAGAAGGCCGTTTCCATAAAAATTGAGTATAAACTCAACCTATTTTGGTGAAAGTCGAATTTTGGGTGTGGAGAAAATTTTTGCCCAATTTGGGCGGTACGGTACAAATTTTTCGAAATTTAAATTAAAAAAAAATTCTAAAAAAAAAATATTTCATTTCGCAAAAAAATAAATTTATTTCGAAGAAAATAGGGGGGCAAAATTTTTTTTGGAAGCTTTTTTAAAAAAAAAAAAAAAGAGAAATATCTATTTTCGGAGGGGGGGTGGGGGGGTTATTTAACCCCACCCTTGTAGAAGTCCATACTGCTATGTGTGCAGAAATTGGGGGACCCGTCGCCGAAATTTCAGCCGTCTTCAGTCCGCCACCAGCACTATCTTCCCGGTAACCTGTCGTCGGCCGCCGACCGCTCTCCGCAGTAGCTCCTCCTATTGGCCAATCTCTATGTCGTTGTCTCGCATGCTCCGGTCACCCCTACACACCGTTGGTAAGACTTTTCTGACCCCAACAGCCTTGTCTACCAATGACTCTAGTTGTTCCATCCTTGACGACCCTCGCAGTCTACCGACTGCCGCTTCGGCACCCCGCCCACCGGCTTCAACTGCCGCTTCGGCCATCGGCTCCAGCTCCCGCTTCGACCTCCGGCTCCGGCAACCCCACCGACCACTGGCTTCGACATAGCTCGCCGACCACCAACCCAGTCAGCATCAAACCCCATCATACCATTCCCGCCACGTGGCCGGAGGCTAGTGGCCCATGGAAAACCCTTTGATATGTCATTTGCCCAGTTAGCCTTGTCCGTACAGTCATCTAGGGGGTGCGACGACCATTTTGACGATCATATGAGCGTCACATTTAACACAGTTTTGTGTTGACGTCAGCCTGCGTCAACATTTTTTTGAAAATTTTAGACCCCTCTCTGTTGAGCAGTTTGGTTTTTTGGGTCAACTTTTGAGGCTCATAACTTTCTCAATTTTGCTCCTTTTTGGTTGCATTTTTTTTTTAATTTGGGCTAATTTTTTGTGCTCTCTGCAGTGGTGTGGTTATTTTCTAATTTTGGTGCACAGGTTTTTTAGACTTTTAGGATTCTCTCAGTTGTACCTGTCCAATCCTCTATTTTGCAACTTCAAAGGCTTCGTTTGGGCTCATACAACCTCCTTTTCAGGTGCCATTTTTTTTGAAACTGCATAATTTTTTGTCTACTTTCCTAATCTATGATTAGTTTTTAGAGATTTTGAGTGGATATTGTACTTTCAGATATTAGTCCTTTTTGGCCCACTTGGTACTTGTAATTTGCTTGGATCTTAGTTTAGATCTCTTGCATTATCAATTTGAGTCTCCTTTGGCCTCTTTGAGGTAATTGTAAAGTTGAAATCAAAAGTCCACTTTTCCATTTTTTGCAAGTGGCCCATTGTACACGCACTAAGTATAAAGTGCCAAATCATCATTTTTTTTTTTTGGGGGGGGGGGGGGGGTTCTTTGATTGAGTGAATTTGGGGGGTGTCTTGTGTTATTGTGCCTCTCTTTCATTGTGCTCTTTCATTTTTGTTGCTACGAGTCCTCATAATTTTGTACCTTTAACTCCACATAATTATGCATCTTGGAAAACTAAAACATGGAGCAAATTATGGAAAAAGGACTCACGCATTACATAGATGGAACAATAGCAGCACCACATGATCCTAAGGTTGATCCTAATGCTCAGTTAGAGTGGCTCACTAAAAATTGCATGGCTCTTGGAACTTTGCGTAATTATGTTTCATATGACCTTAGTTTTCACATTGAGAAGTGTTCTACAATCAAAGAGGCTTGGGAAATGTTTCAAAAATTGTATGGTCAAGTTGATGAAATAAGAGGTTACAAGATTGACAATGAGCTCACCAACTTGGATCCCAAGAGTTTTGATACAATCCAAGATTATGTCACCAAAGCAAATGAGCTAAGAGCTAAGCTTAAGGATTGTCGAATTGACAAAAAGGATGCTCAGTTGATATTCAACTTGTTGGACAAGCTTGCACCTGAATATGCAACATTTGTTTCTAGCTTCCAAACTCATCATTTGACAGTGGGGAGTTCCTACACTATGCCTACATTTGATGGTATTGGAACAATCTAAGTTGTTGAACATGGGGCTTCTCACGTCTTCAAAGTCCAAGGCTTTGGTGGCTAATCAAGGGAGTCAAGGGAGTCAAGGCAAAGATTCCAACAAGAAGAAGAAGCAATCTAAGTCAAAGCCACAAAAAGAAAAAGGACAATCATCCTCTCCATCACAAGGCGATTTCGCATCCTCTTCCAAGAAGGGGACTTTGCCAAAGAAGGATAAACCAACTTGTTCTTATTGAAAGAAGTATGGTCATGATGAGCATCGATGCCACGGCAAGCAAGTTGATGAGTTGACAAATCTTCTTAAGAAAAATAACATCAACTTGCCATCTGCCTACAACAAGAAGGATTCAACTCCTTCCTCTTCCTCACAATCTAAAGGAAAATGGCAAGCATTTGTGGCTACAACAGGTTCTTCAAAACACTGGACACTTGACTCGGGTGCCTCTTATCACATGGGTTCTACAAAGGAGCAATTTTCTTTATTGGAGCCATCAAAGGTACCTCACATTTACATAGGTGATGATACAAAAGTTGAGGTTGAAGGGAAAGGTTCAGTTGACATGGATGATGGAACATTTGAGAATGTTCTCTATGTTCCTAACTTGTCTACCAATCTTCTCTCTATCTACCAAATCACTCACTATGGGAATGGGAAAAAGGTTGATTTTACACCTAATTCAGTTGTGGTAAAGGAACTTGATAATGATGCCTTGTTAGCAGTGGGACAAGTCAATGGCAACTCAAGAATTTACTCATTCTCCCACTTTTTGCCAAGTTCTCCTTCTAGGGCCTTGCTTACTCATTCAAATTTAGAAAGTAAGATATGGCATGAGCGATTTGGTCACCTCAACTACTGCTATCTTCAGCAGCTCAGCACTAAAGACATGGTCACAGTTCTACCTCAAATTAGTTTTTCAAAGGGTGTATGTTCAGGATGTTCCAAGGGCAAGCATCCCAAGGAGAAGTTTGATAAGGGGAAAGCTTGGAGAGATTTGGAAGTTCTTCAACTTGTTCACAGTGATGTAGCAGGTCCATTTCCATCATCTTCATTTAGTAAGGCTCACTATGTCCTCGCCTTCATTGATGACTTGGGTCTACTTTCTTATTCATAAGAGTGAAGTGTTTGATAGATTTCTAGACTTCAAGGCTCATGTGGAGAAGAAATCAGAGAAAGTGGTCAAGATTCTTCACACAGATAATGGAAGGGAATATATGAACAAAAGACTTGAGGATTTTTGTACATTTGAGGGGATTGATCTTCAGCATTCTATTGCATACACTCCACAACAAAATGGAGTTGCAGAGTGCAAGAATAGAACTCTCAAAGAAATGGATAGTTGTATGATACATGCACATTCTCTTGATCCTGCCTTTTGGGCAGAGGCTGTCAGTTGTGCCAAACACATCCAGAATCGGGTTCCTCACAAAGCTTTGCAAGGTATTACTCCTTTTGAAGCTTGGGCTGATAGGAAACTGATTGTGAGACATTTTAGAGTCTTTGGGTGTCTAGCATGGGCTCGGATACCTCCGCAGAAATGCAAGGCATTGGAACCTTAGAGTCGACCTTGCATATTTTTTGGATATCCTGAGGGTGCTAAGGCATATAGATTGATGGATCCTGAGACACATGAGGTGTTTATTGAGAGGAGTGTTCACTTTGAGGAAATCTCTCCTAGCTTAGCCTCTCTACCTCCTCCACCTTCCTCCATTGTGGATAGTGATGCTAGTGATTCAGATGATGAGACTCCTTTAACTCTGACTCATAGGGTTACACCTTCATAGGGTCCACTTGTAGTTGAGGAGCCTCATTCTCCACCTCCACCTAGACCTCGCTGGGCTCGACAGACACTTGAGTCTATGGGTTCTCTTATTGGGGATCATTCAGATACACGGAGGACTCGATCACAACATCAGGATCTTCCACATGCATTCATTGCTACCGCTTCTAATCCATAGAGATTTCGGGAAGCATCAGAGGTTCCCTAGTGGGACCAAGCTATGGAGGAAGAGTATAGTTCCTTGATGAGGAACAACACATGGGATTTAGTCCATCTCCCTAATGGGAGAAAGATGGTTTGATGTAAGTGGATCTATCGAACCAAGTTTTCAGCGGATGGTAGTGTGGATAAGTATAAGGCTTGACTTGTTGTGAAAGGTTTCTCTCAGGTTCTAGGTGCTGACTATACTGAGACCTTTGTGCCCGTAGCTAAGATGAACTCCATTTGCTTGACAGATGCTATTGCTACAGCTCATGGTTGGGTTGTACATCAGATGGATGTGAAGAGTTATTTTCTTCATGGTGATCTTGATGAGGAGCTTTATATGGAGAAGCCACAGGGTTTCATCCAGGATACTTCCTTGGTTTGCAAACTAAGAAAAATCTCTCTATGGCCTTAAGCAGGCCCCCAAGGCTTGGTACGCCAAGATGGATTCCTTTCTTCTCTTAGCAGAGTTCACCAGGTGTCATTTTGATCCAAATGTCTACATTTTACAATAGGATGACTCACACTTGATACTTGTGCTCTATGTTGATGATTTGATCATTACAGGGAGCACCGCATCCATCATTGGTAGTGTCAAATCTACTTTGCATGACAAATTTTCTATGATTGACTTGGGTCTTTTGCACTACTTTATCAGGATAGAGATTTCACAGTCACCTTTTGGGATTACACTATCACAACCCAAGTATGCTCTTGATCTACTTGCACGCTTTCATATGGCTGATTATAAGCTTGCACTGATTCCCTTTCTTTCAGGAGTCAAGCTTGAGGCTTAGTGTTCTTCTCCACCAGTTGATGCCACATTGTATCATCAGCTTGTGGGTAGTCTCATTTACTTGACTCACACATGCCCTGATATTTCATTTGCAGTTGGCATGGTTTCTTGCTTCATGTAGGAACCACATGAGCTTCATTGGAAAGACACCAAATGCTTCATTACATCCAGGGTACACATCACTATGGGATTCACTATGCATTAGGCACATGACTTCGCTTGGTTGGTTACATAGACTCCGATTGGGCTGGCGATCTTGATGATCGTAAGTCTACTTTAGGTTATAGTTTTCACCTTGGTTCAGGCCCCATTTGTTGGTAGAGAAAGAAGCAACATTCTATTGCTCTCTCTTTGACTGAGGCTGAGTATCGAGGAGTTGTTAACATAGCGACTGAGACCATTTGGCTTCAGCATATTCTCACAGAGTTTGGGTTCACCACTCCACGACCGACATTTCTACATTGTGACAATCGGAGTGCTATTGCTATCTCGAAGAACCCGGTCTAGCAGAAATGGACTAAACACATCAAGATCCATATGCACTACATTCAAGAGCTGATTCAGGAGCAGGTCATTGATTTGCAGTATTGTCCTACAGTTGAGCCGGTTGCAGACATTTTCACCAAAACTTTCACCGAGAGTAAGTTCCAATAGTTGTGAGCTCTCTTAGGTGTACGAGATGTCTCATTAGGGGGTGGTCAATTGACTTCTCCTTCCTCTCTTATGGGGGGACTTTTTCCTCTTTGAGGTTCTGTCCTTTTTCTTTGAGAGTCTTTTGTACATTTATTTGTCTTTTGGGGGGAGTTTTTTCCCACTGGGTTTTCTCCCTTTCTCCATTTCTGAGAGATTGCATTGCATTGGTTTGCTTGCATTTGCATATTTTACATGGGTACCTATCATGGCCTAGTAGCTGGGACCCATCTTGCATTGTTGACTTGAGTCTTCATTCCCCTAAGTTGCACTTAAGGGGGGGTGTTTATGTAATTATATATTCTTATAGGATATAATTACACTTTACTTAAGTTAACTTAGGATAATTCATCTCATCGTAGTTTGGATATAAGACTCTTAGGGAAGTGTGCACATAGGGATGATGCCTGTAGGAGAAATTCCACCTTTTGTGGTCTTATCTTGCTATTACACTCCACATTCGATGGGTCATCCACCTCATGTGGAATATTATATTATTTCTCCTACCTACCCCTACTTTTTCTTACCTACCCTTGTTTCTCATTGAGCCACATGTCATGATTGTGTGCTCACATATCCATTTGGCCTTGCCTATATATGCAGGCCTATATTCATTGTATTAGTTAATCCAGTTGATCATTTTCATATTGATGAGAATACAATTTTGTTCTTGTCATACTATTGTCTCTCTTTTGTGCTTTTTATTGTGCCCTTGATCTTGGCAAAATCTCACACTTCAAAATATTGATAACACTTGAATTGTCATAATATATAGAAATAGGTTCATCATGAATAACTCCTATATCCTTCAACATCTGCTTCATGCATATTAATTGAGTACAATTTCTAGCAGCAATAATGTATTCATCTTTTGCAGTAGATAAAGAGATAGCATTTAGCTTCTTACTTGTCCAAGAGACCAACTTCTTTCCCAAAAAGAATGCACCACTTGTAGTACTCTTTCGGTCATCAACATCACTTTCCCAATCGACATGTATAAAATAACTCAAGGTAAAGTCATCATCCTTAGAATACCACAAACCAAAGTCGACTGTCCCTTTCAAATATTTGAATATCCTTTTTATAGTAGAAACATGAGATTCCTTAGGATCTGCTTGAAATCTAGCAACATGACATACAACATTCATTATATCAGGTCTAGTCTTAGTCAAATACAACAAACCATTAATCATAGATCTATATCTGGTCTGATTAGCTTTTAGAGAGTCATCATCTTTTGTCAGCTTACATCCGGTCACCATAGGTGTACCAACAGGTTTAGAATCTACAAGATCAAATTTCTTTAACAATTCCTTCACATTTTTAGTTTGAGATATGGAAATAACTTTATCCAATTAATTTGCAATCCTAGAAAGAATTTCATTTCACCAATCATAGACATCTCAAATTCAATATGTATTTCTTCAACAAATTTCTTACATAGGCAATCATTTCCTCGAAAGATAATATCGTCAACAATCGAAATGTTATTTTGATCAATCTTGAAATAAAAATTTCTGTCAACAATACCTTTATTGAATCTAAGCTTCATCAAATACTTATCTAATATGGCATACCAGGCTCTAGGGGCTTGCTTCAATCCATAGACTGCTTTCTTCAACTGGAAAACCAATTCTTTTTCATTTGTCAGCTGAAATCCATCTGGTTGCTCAATGTAGACTTCTTCCAATTCACCATTAAGAAAGGTTGATTTGACATCCATCTGATAAACCTTGAAATCTTTGTAAGTAGCATAGGCAAGAAATAATCTAATAGCTTCAATTATAGCTACCGAAGCAAAAGTCTCCTCATAGTCAATTCCTCCCTTATGTGAATAACCCCTACAAACAGTCCAACTTTATTTCGGACAACTTCACCCCGTTCATTCAACTTGTTCTGGAATACCCATTTAGTTCCAATGACATTTTTATCCTTAGGTCTAGGAACAAGAATCTATGCATTATTTTTCTCAATCTGATTCAATTCTTCTTCCATATCTTTAATCCAATTTTCATCTTTGCATGCTTCATCAACATTCTTAGGTTCAATCTTAGAAATCAAACAAATTTATTCACCAAGTCTTCTCCTAGTCATCACACCTTTATTCTAATCACCAATAATCTGATTTTCAGAATGATTCAATCTTACATACTTGGGAGTTTTAGGATTTTTTTAAATTTTAGGATCTTGAACTCTTTCTTCTTTATTAACATATGCACCTTCATTCTTAGGCTTATCCAAAGTAATTTAAACTTGACTTTGGGTCTGCACTTTCTTTCCTTTATCATAACTAGCATACTGGTCATTTGAATCATACTTGCAAGATCTAATATATCTCACATTACCTTCATCGACCTTCACATTATCAATTTCAACCATATTTCTCAATCTTTTATTATAACACCGGTAGGCCTTACTTTTAGTAGAGTAACCAAGAAAGAATCCTTCATCACATCTAGCACCAAAATTTCCAAGATCTTTATTTCTTTTGATGTAGCATTTACTACCAAAAATTCTGAAATATCTAACAGTAGGAGCATGACCAAACCATAACTCATAGGGAATCTTACCAGTATCACCTTTGACATTTACCCGGTTAAGAGTGTAGACTGCAATACTCACAACTTCTCTCCAAAATATATGCAAAACATTTCCTTCAATTATCATGGTTCTAAAAACTTCTCGAGTTGTTCTATTCTTTCTTTCCACAAAACCATTATGTTGTGGTGTCCTAGGAGCGTATAACTATCTCTTAACTCCATGCTCTTCACAATATGCATTAAACTCACTAGAAGTGAATTCTCCACCTCTATCAGATCTCATACACTTTAGCTTCAATCTAGTCTCAGTTTCAACTCTAGCCTTGAAAATCTTAAACTTTTCCAACATTTCAGACTTCTCCCTTAAGAAGGTAGCCCAAAACATCCCTGAATAATCATCAACCAACAACATGAAATACCTGTCACCATTCAAGCTTCTCACTCTAGAAGGACCACAAAGATAAGTATGCACAAGATCCAACAATCCATTAGAATTATACTATTTTCTTTTATAAGTAACTCTTGTCTGTTTCCCTAATTGACATTCTTTATATACCGAATTAGAAGGCTTTTAAAACTTTGGTAGATCTCTCACTGCTTGAGTAAAACTTATCTTAGCCATGCAGTCAAAATGTACATGACGTGTCCTTCTATGCCATAACCAACTTTCATCAATCTGAGCAATCAAACAACTTTTACTACCAACATTCAAGTGAAAGATATTACCTTTAGTCTTTGTCCTTGATGCAATCTCAGTTCCTGAGCTACTCAAGATCTCACATTTTCCATTCTTTAAATGCAAGTTATATCCTTTATCAACCATTTGACCAACACTTAAAAGATTATGATTTAATCATTCAACATACAACACATGATCAGTATTATGCTTACCATCAAGAGAAACCTCTACCACAGATTACACAAGCTTTGTTATCACCAAATCTTACTATACCACCACCATACCTTTCCAAGTTTATAAATTTACTTTTATCACCTCTCATATAATGTGTTGGATCTCAAATAAATATATTGGATAGGTTCTAAGGAAATACCAACTCCTATGATCAAACCCTCCAATTTGACTTGGCCAGCTTATAAAGTGAACCTATTTGGTTACTAACTCCCTCACTTTAGGCTCTGCAAGACCTAGGCGGGTATACCTATTCACTAGTGGCTTTCGATGACTAGTGCTTTTTATAGAACATTTTTTATCTTAATCTAACTTCCTCCTATCTCAGAATGGCATAGGTTCCTAGGATGGGTGGCTTTTAGATGAGTTCAAGATTGTTGTTGTGAAAGATATTCAATCTTTGTTCTTGAAATTTATATGTATACACTATTGCTAATTGATTCTATATATCCTACTCAACTATTCCTACTGCTTTAATGTAAAGGTAATTAATATGGTAAAGATTGTGGTTTGTAAATGACCAATGTCTTTCATGTTATTTGGGCTACAGAGTCTTATATTCCTTTAGGACTTAATGTATGATTTGTGAGACACTTTTTAAACCTACCCCGTCAGTTACTATTTCTTATGAGATCTACTAAATGTTTATATCATAAACCGCCTGAATGAATTTAACCCTAACCTTAAGGGACCATTCAAGGAAGAACTACAAGGAACAATTACAATCCATGAGTAGATCTTTTTAATCCAAATTTATAATATAGAAACATAAAATTCACTGTAAGAATACGAATAACCTTATCTCCCTTAGATAATATCACAAACAACTGCCTACAAAGAATGAGATAATCCACAACACATATACAAAACAAAAATGATTGATTCTATTAAAACTTCAAAATGGTACAATAGTATGCTAGAGTCTATAGTATCTGTCCAGTCTCTCCTATTCTAATCATTCCTTCATTTTACAAAATATGCTCATATAAATAAACGAGCAACACCTATTCTATGAGAAGTCATGTCCCTTCATCATTAATTCATTGAGCATCAATTAATAATTCTAGTTAAGAAATGGTCACACAAATATTCATTTGAATTTATGGTAATATAACTTTACTGAGATTTGTTTTGTTCTTTGTGGCAACGGGTAATCATTTGTCTAGCAGTGCTTTGAATTTTTCACCGACATTTATTCAACCTTACACCTGTGCTCTACTTCGATGAAATCACATGTCTCGATGGCTTTATCTTATGTCTCCCCAAAACACCATATTCCATCGATGCCCATCAATTATATGGCTGCACCCTTTTCGATGGAATCATGTACTTCGGTGGATTAACTTTATCCTTCCTCGAAATATCATGTTTCATCAATGTCTCCTTAGTTTTGGTGAAACTACCGTCATCGTTAAGGATCTATGTGGCTTCATCGATTTCTTCACTTTCATCGAAAGGCTCTATCTCACTTGTCTATGTCAATGTAATCCTCCATCGGCTTATCGAAACCCTATTTTCGGCAGGAATCCTTTCACCGTCGCATCTTGAAACCGTCTTATCATTTTTTGAGTATGCCGATAATGGTCCCTCATTATTCAGCTTTTGCACGGGTCATTGATGAAATCTTTCATGTCAGCGAAAGAAGAATATCCTCCTTTGACTTTTCATTTTTTGATGAAACTGTGATCATCGGCCAATAACTTCTGCACCTTTTCGACACCTTCCTTTTCTCAAAAAGTCTTATCGATGAGAACTTCCAACGGTTTCCTCGACATACCACCTGTCGATGAAAATAATACTTTTGATGAGCCACTTTTGGAACTCATCGAGGCCCAAGTCTGTTCAATAAGGAATCTTATGGATGAAACACTGATAGGTTTCTTCGATACAACAGGTGTACCATTTTTGTCAAACTAGATATCTCAGTGAAGGATTAGCATGTATATCTGATGACCTTGGTTTGAGCGATAATCTTTAGGATTTTGATGTTGATGGAAATGTCAAGGGTTCTATCGAAATTCTTAAGGGCATTCTTGATTCCATTTTTTTAAGAAAACTTCTATAGCTTCCAATGAAACCACAAAATTCTATTTATTTAAATACAATGCTCAACAATGGCTTTGACTGGGGATGGAGGTATACTATGGATGCCTTCAAGAATCTAGAATCTCTAGTGAATAGGGACCTACTAATGGTGGTTTACGGTATATACAATGGAAAATGAACCCTAAGCTATTGTACATGGAATAATATTTTAAGAGAAAAATCTCTTCAGGAACTGTCCATGTACTGGCAATTCCTTATTGTCTCTTGTTGCACTTTGTTTGTAATAAGAATCCTCCCCTGCTTTCTCTATAATCACATATGGCCCAAGCCAAAGGGCCTCAAACTTTCCATGCCTACCTTTCTCCTGGTTTCTGGCATCCCACATTAGGACCGAATCACCTATCTCAAATTTCCTATTTGTTGCCTTTTTGTCATATAACCTTTTCATTTGATGCTATGCCTTAACATTCTACCTCTGGGCCTCTGTCCTGATCTCATCAAGCTCTACTAGCTGAACAAGCCTCTCCTGCAAAGGATCTTCCACATCAATTTCCTCTTGTATCATAAATCTGTGGACAAGTAGAAGATTATCCAACGGAAGTCTAGCTCTCTTGCCATAAACCAATTCAAACAGAGACTTTCTTGTGGACTTCTTGATTGTTATTCTATCAGAGTAAAGTGCCAAACTCAATTTTGAATCCCACCCTTTTTTATTTTGTCCTAGCATCTTATTGATTATTTTGAGGATATTTTTATTGCTGGATTTAGCTTGCCTGTTACCTTGAGGATTATATGGAGATGAATGGGATATTTTGATGCCATACTCCTCACAGAAGGCATTGAATTCCTCAGATTTGAAGCACATTCCATTATCAACAATAATCCTCGCAGGGACACCGAATGTGGTGATGATATTTTCCATCATGAATCTGATGACTACTTTGCTAGTAGCCTGGTTGGTAGGAATTGCTTCTACCCATTTGGTTAAGTAATCAGTGGCTACCAATATCCATCTGTGACCTCCACTAGATTTGTTTGATATCTCCCCAATGAAATCCAACCCCCATTGCTGAAAAGGTTCTTCAACCTGTATAGGTCTTAATGGGAGAGCCCCCTGATACTTCAATTTTCCTGAGAACTTCTGGCACGCTTCACACATCCTAACATATGTATAGGCATCATTGAATACATGTGGCCAATAATATCCAGCCCTCAGTATCTTATGAGCAATGGTTTTAGCAGAAAAATGACCACCACATACCCCATCGTGCATTTCCTGTAAGATTTTTTTTGCTTGATATTCATCCAGGCAAAGCAACAAGATCCCATCTCTGTTTTTCCAATACAAGTTGCCATTAATATTCACATATTTTAATGATTTCAACTTCAAGGTCCTTTTTTTATTATCAGTCATATTGTCTGGACACTTCATGTGTTTAAGATAATACACATCTGTGTACCAAGCTGTGTGCTCGATGCTGAAACTGGCTTCCTCAAGCCCCACTTCATTTACTTGAAATATTTGATTGATCCATTTGCACCTTTTTCATGTTACTTCTGTTTGTCTGAAAATATTTTTCATTGCTGCATTAGGAACATAAGTTGTGATCTTTGCCCCTACCAGGTATGGTCTGAAATGTTTTACCGCTTTTACCAGAGCATAGGCCTACTTCTCATTTATATCATATTTGATCTCAGATGGGCTCAATGATTTTTTGAAGTACACAATGGGTTTCTTACAACCATTTTGGTTCTTCTGCAGTAATACTGCTGCTACTATGTGACAAGAGGCAAAAGAGAAGATAAAAAATGGTTTTCTAAAATCTGGTGATATTAGTACTGGTGCCTCAAATATTGACTTTTTTATTACTACAAAGGAATCCAATGCTTCTGCATCCCAATCTATCTTGGCTCCCTTCTTTAACATCTGCACTATAGGCTTTACAATGTCTGCAATGTTTAGGATAAATCTCCTGACAAAGTTGATTTATCCCAGGAATGACTGAATGCCTTTAACACTTTTTGGAAGGGGGACTTCATTGATTGCAACCACTCTTTCAAGACCAATTTTTACTCCCTCCTTGGATACTATGTGTCCTAGGAGATTTCCTTCCTCAACTCCAAAATGACATTTCTTTGGATTAAGAGAGATCCCATATTCTAAAGCCTTTTGGAATATCTTCTCAAGGTGATTGCAGTGGTCTTCAACCCTTTTTGAATAAGCAGTTAGATCATCCTGATATACCACCATTATCACGTCTATCAGCTCTACAAATGCTACATCCATTTCTCTTTGGAAAGTTGCTCCAACATTAGTTAGGCCAAATGGCATCCTTGCATACACATACGTACCCCATGGTGTTGTAAAGGTTGTCTTGTATTGTTTAGCCTCCCTGACTTTTACATGGTTGTAACCTGAGAATCCATCCATCATAGATAATAGTTCACATCCAGTTACCTTTTGCAACATGATATCCATATTTGGTATTGGGTAGTTATCTTTCAAAGATGATATATTCAAGTTCCTGAAGTCTACATAGAGTCTTATATCTCCATTCTTTTTTCTGACAGGAACTAGGTTTGAAACCCAAGTAGAATACCTACAAGGTTTGATTATCCCTGCATCTTTCATTTTTATTATTTCTTCTTTCATCTTAGGTAGCAAGGTTGGATTTATAGGTCTTTGTTTTTGTCTAAATAGCTTGGCATCAGGTTTAAGGGGTATTTCATGCTGGAAAAGATCTTCTCTATAGACTTTGAGGTCATCATATGACCATGCAAACACATGCCTATATTTTCTAAGCAATATTATTAGTTGTTGCTTCATTTTAGGGGTTAATTCTTTCCAACAAACACATGCCTTGGTGACTCCTCATTTCCCAAGTTAACCTGTTCAACATCACTTTCTCTAGTTGCAGTCACTTTAGTTTCTATTCTGTCTTGTGCATTGAAATTTCTTTCCAATGCAACCAAACCTCTTGGTAGTTTGTTTGATTTCAGCTGTATGATCTTCTGTCCAAACAAGGTTTCTTTCCCATCAGTATTTTTCACAAAGTCATTAAAGTTAATAGCTTGTGCTTGATAATGATCCACACACTGCAAGAAGTTTAGCAATTCAACATCATCTTGAAAAATCTGCCAGTTGTACAGATTATCAGGGATAGAAGGTTTGACTTTTATCTCCACTTCTGATATCCAATTCAATGTCATATCATTTTTCTTTAGTGCAATATTCACCAGAAAGTCAACCATTATGTTTTTTGACCTATCAACCCAATTTATCTGAAAGGCATCAAACAAGTCAATGGTGTCCCACACTACATTCCTATATTGCCTGAGTCTAATATGTTTAGACGCATATTTTTCCTTAATTTGGGACACTGTCAGCTTTGAGTCCCCAAATACACTAAGGATTTTAATTCCATGCTTAACTACTAGGTTCAGTCCTGTGATTAGAGCCTCATACTCAGCAAAATTGTTGGTACATTCAAATATTAACTTGAAAGAATATTTAAATGTTTCTCCACTTGGTGAAATGAATAGAATCCCAGTGCCACTTCCTTCCTTACTGCACAAGCCATCAAAGTACATGCTCCACACTTGATCATTAGTTTCTTTAATACAAGACTGAATTGGAGATAAATCCTCAGTCTTTGGCTTTGTCAATTGTACTTTAAAATTATCCATGTCTAACTGAATAAAACATACTGGATCAGGCGTTTCCACATGCTCAATGATATATGAGGACCGATGCTCTCTTTCAATTCTCACTTCATGTTCGTTTACTGGTATGGTTGCATATGACAAATCTAACTGGACATGTCCCCCTATCAGGTTTGACCACTATCTGGATAATAACATCCCATAATTAGGAGGGACATCTACCATCGTGATATCTGTTTTGTAGGACGCTTTGGGGCATGCTGCCAGTTTGAACTCTACATCTTTCATAATATCGACAACTGGAATAGATCTATTATCCATAGCATATCATTTGCCAAACGTCATTCCAAGCTCTTTCATAACTCCTACAAGCATAACCTTTATCATTGCTCCTAAATCAATCATGTAGTTTTTAATCATCTTGTTATTGATCATCAAAGTTAGGTAGAAAGGATCCACTTGGGAAGGATTATTTATTATTGTTGATCCCAAGTATATGGTTGGAATTGGATCACTTTCACCACTACCATCTTGACTACCATGCTTGTACTCCTTCACCTTTTCTCCCAAGACATCTGCGATCACTTTTAGAGTCTTTTCTCTATATTCAGGGAACTTCATTATGTCAAGCAATGGGATAGAGACCTTCATCTACGTCAAAGAATTCACAATGCCAAATGATGTAGTGGCTGGTGTTGAGGAAGCATTTGTTATACTCTCTTTCTCTCCCTTTTGTGGTTTTGTTATTTGAACATCCCTCTCTTTGGTTTTTCCTGAATCCTTGTCCTGGACATTATTGATTGATTTAGATATCTTATTGGTTTCTTTCATGAACATACCAGAAGGCTTTCCCTGCTAGGGGTTTATAGTTATATTTCTAGGAGCATAGGTTCTTTTAGCTTGTTCCACCATAGCCACCGTGATTCTTTCCCTTTCTTCCTCAGTGGGGACCCTAAGTTTTATCTCTTATTCCTCATCTGAGAATAGTTGTTGCATACAACATTGCTGATTGATCCATCTAGAACTTACATCACTATCCCCTTCTTTCTCAAATGAGTTATATTCCTTGAATGATAGAAAAATTATGGCATGGTCATCTACATACCCTTCACATTCTTCTTCTTCTTCTTCCTGTAGCTTATTTGCTACTACACATTGGTAAGGAGAATGTGGCATGTCACAGGCAAAACACCACAGGTTATCATCTAACACTTGATTAAGAGTTATTTTCAGAGGATCTGGCATCTGCATATTATCCTTCTGGTTCTTCTCCACTGGTTTCCCATCCTTCCCAGGTAGTATTGTAAGGCATATCATGTAATCTGGGTCTATCATGATGGAAGAACTGTTGTTTCTTTGTTTTATTTACCTTCATAGATAAATCTTTTAGAACATTCAATACTTTGTCCAATTTGTCTTCATCTTTAGTTTGTTTGGGACCTTTTGGGTTGAACAACCTAGTATCTTCTCTCTTCCCAATTCTCCCAACAAATTTTCTATTGTTTTCTATAGTTATGGCAACTTTCATAACTCCTTGAAGAGTTGTAGGGTTTTTTGTTCTGAGTTCATAATTTGTCTTGCTGTCAAAGGTATTTATGTAGTACAAGATGCTTACCTCTAGGACCGGTTTTATCCTATTAGGAATTTTGTTTATAACTCTGTTAAATCTTCTATTGAAATCGACTACTGTCTCATTAGGTTCTTTTTTGATACTTATGATTTCATGTAGTGCAAACTCAGGGCTATTTTCATCTACTTATTGAAGCATCAGGTAATGTTCTAAACCAATCTCATGCATCTTCTGTTAAAGACTGCATGAATAACTTCATTTTAACATCTTCATATGGGAGGCAGAAATCTTCCATGACTGTATCGAAAGCTTTGCAATGTGCTTCTCTTGTGATAGCATTACTCCTAGTGAATTTTGGTACTGCAGTCCCGATTTCATTTGGGATGGGATGAGGATACACCATCATTCATGAAAAGTCAAATTGTCTAATACACTTTATATTCATCAATCCATATCCTCCCTGGAATAAATTCCCATGGTTCTGAGTCATGTTATTATAATGGGGAAATTGGTTTTGGGGTTGGAATTAAGTTTGATATGCAAAGTTGTTATAATGATTGTACTGATGTTCAGGAGGTACATGGGTGTATGCATAGTTACCATTCCCATGATCATATAAGGGGTTTCTAGTTACCTTATAGGTATTGTTCCTTACATTGGTTTCATCATTATGATTTCTTCCCTTGTCCAATCCTTGGGTTGCATGTTCACATCTTTTTTTGTACTTATTCAGGTCATGATCAATATCATTTTCATTAATACTGATACCCAACCTAACACACAATTCCACACACTCCGTTGTTCTTCTAGTATCTTTCATTTCAATAGCTACATCTAACATTTGTTTCGTCAAATCTACAAAATGGTCTAGTGCATCCATCCTGCTTGAACCTGAGGAACTTGATGTATTTGCTCTTGAATTTGAGCGATGATTTTCAAAACCAGGAGGGAATTTTCCTTTTCATGCTTTATTTGTAGCTACCAAGTCCTCATTTCTTGGGCATGAAGGAACTTTATGATCCTATCTATTCCAAGCTGACTGTGAGTTATTTTCAGAGTAGTACTGGTTATACCTCTCATTCATGAAATCATTCATGTGTTCCATTGGATTGTTTGTTGGTTCTTTGTTTGGTTTTTTCTTTTTTATTTTCTGACCAAAGTTCAATTGTATTATTGGAAGGCCTTGTGTTATTGACCTCCTCCCATACATAAAACTTCTTCTCTTTACTTCAGAGTCATCACCTCTCTCTAGAGAGAAAATTTGTTTCTTTTTATATGAGTTCTTTCCCACAACATAGTCCTTTTAAATGAATACTCTCCCTAGAAGAGTCGCCAATCTGTTGGATCTCAAATCAACAGACTGGATAGGTTCTAAGGAAATGCCAACTCCTATGATCAAACCCTCCAATTTGACTTGGCCAACTTATAGAGTGAACCTGTTTGGTTACTAACTCCCTCACTTTAGGCTATGCAAGACCTAGGTGGGTATACCTATTCACTAGTGGCTTTCGATGACTAGTGCCTTTTATAGTAGATTATTTATCATAATCTAACTTCCTCCTATCTCAGAATGGCATAGGTTCCTAGGATGGGTGGCTTTTAGATGAGTTCAATATTCTTGTTGTGAAAGCTATTCGATCTTTGTGCTTGAAATTTATATGTATACACTATTGCTAACTGATTCTATATATCCTACTCAATTATTCCTACTGATTTAATGTAAAGGTAATTAATATGGTAAAGATTGTGATTTGTAAATGACCAATGTATTTCTTATTATTTGGGCTACAGAGTCTTATATTTCTTTAGGGCTTAATGTATGATTTGTGAGACAATTTTTAAACCTACCCCCTTTAGTAAAACTGTTAGTTACTATTTCTTATGGGATCTACTAAATGTTTATATCATAAACTGCCTGAATGAATTTAACCCTAACCTTAAGGGACCATTCAAGGAAGAACTACAAGGAACAATTACAATCCATGAGTAGATCTTTTTAATCCAAATTTATAATATAGAAACATAAACTTCACTGCAAGAATACAAATAACCTTATTTCCCTTAGATAATATCACAAACAACTGCCTACAGAAAATGAGATATTTAACAACACATATACAAAAGAAAAATGACTGATTGTATTAAAACTTCAAAATGGTACAATAGTATGCCAGAGGCTATAGTATCTATCCAGTCTCTCCTATTCTAATCATTCCTTCATTTTACAAAATATGCTCATATAAATAAACAAGCAACACCTATTCTATGAGAAGTCATGTCCCTTCATCATTAATTCATTGAGCATCAATTAATAATTCCAGTTAAGCAACAGTCACATAGATATTCATTTGAATTTATGGTAATATGACTTTACTGAGATTTGTTTTGTTCTTCGTGGCAACGAGTAATCATTTGTCTAGCAGTGCTTTGAATTTTTCACCGACGTTTATTCAAACTTACACTTGTGTTGTACTTCAATGAAATCACATGTATCGATGGCTTTATCTTATGTCTCCCCGAAACACCATATTCTATCGATGCTCATCAATTCTATGGCCACACCCTTTTCAATGGAATCATGTACTTCGGTGGATTAACTTTATCCTTCCTCAAAATGTCATGTTTCATCGATGTCTCCTTAGTTTTGGTGAAACTACCATCATCGTTAAGGAGCTTTGTGGCTTCATTGATTTCTTCACTTTCATTGAAAGGCTCTATCTCAGGTGTCTATGTCTATGTTGATGTAATCCTCCATCGGCTTATCGAAACCTCATTTTCGGTGAGAATCCTTTCACCGCCATGTCTTGCAACTGTCTTATCAATTTTTGAGTATTCTTATAATGGTCCCTCGTTATCCAGCTTCTGCATGGGTCATTGATGAAATCTTTCATGTCAATGAAAGAAGAATATCCTCCTTTGGCTTTTCATTTTTCAATGAAACTGTGATTGTCGACCAATAACTTATGCACCTTTTCGATGCCTTCCTTTTCTCAAAAAGTCTTATCGATGAGAACTTCCTGCGGTTTCCTCGACATACCACCTATTGATGAAAATAATGTTTTCGATGAGACACTTTTGGAATTCATCGAGGCCCAAGTCTATTTGATAATTCATCTTGTCGATGAAACACTGGTAGGTTTCTTCGATACAACAGGTGTACCATTTTGGTCAAACTAGATATCTCGGTGAAGGATTAGCATGTATATCCGATGGCCTTGGTTTGAGCGATAATCTTTAGGATTAATGCAGCTTATAGAATCTGTAGTTACAAGATCATCTTCTTTGATAGAAATGAACACAAATTCATCTCCCGAATTTCCCTTATCCAACTCATCATCTGTCACACCTTCATCAGCAACATAATAACATTTATACTGATATTTAGGCTTATATGGCTTAAATAGATTTTTAGGATTTCTATCTCTTTCCAGAAATATTTAAGAGGTAATTTCCCTTCACACTTACTGACACCTTTAGGCAATATTATGGCAATAAGTGCTTCAAGCTCCTTCCATCTCTTTCTCATATCTAGATACTCTTGTATAACTTTCTTCTGGATCATATCTCTACTTCTCAGAAACAATAGCTTTGAATGCAGATTCAATCTTAGAAAGAGAGTCTACAAACTCACTCAACTCAAAAGTAACGAGCTTACCAGTCAACATATCTCTTTTCACATTTGTCACAGTCCCAATCTTATCAATAGCAAAAACTTTATGTTTGTAAGCAAGAGGCAAGGATCTCAACACTTTAGCAACAATCTCAGATTCTTTTAAAACTCCACCGACGCATCTAATTCCACACACAAGCTCATTCACCTTGTGTATAAAAGATGTAATATTCTCATCTTCACTCATCTCTAGGTTCTCATATTTACCCTTCAAGCTCTACAACTTAGTAATCTTCACATGAATATCACCTTCATGCAAGGTCTCCAACTTTATCCAAATCTCATGAGCGGTCTCTAAGTTCATCACATTATTCATTTCAGAATTCTGCAAGGCACTCAATAATGCTTCCTTAGCTCTGATATTGAATTTTGTTTCTTTTATCTCATCCAGAGTAATGAGACCATTCTCCGGAACATTATGTACATTCTTAGTAATCTTCTAGTACTCTTCTCCAATGCATTGCAAATGACATTTTATCTAGTTTTTCTAGAGAGTGTAGTTCATTCCATTAAATCTCAGACTATCTTTCTTGAAAGTAAATGTTGCCATCCCAGATCTCCTCAAGCGGTCAAGATTCTTCCAGAGGATCTAGCTCTTATACCAACTGTTGGCAACAATGTAGTAAATTGAGAGGGGGGATGAATCAATTTGCTCAAAAAATTACTACAACTTTAACCAAAAAATAGATCTAATAATTAACAGCTAAAGCATGAAACAACACCACATCAATAACTCACATAACACCAAGATTTTTGAGGTGGAAAACCTGGTTAAGGGAAAAACCACTATAGGAACCTACCCACAATGAGATAATACCCTATTAGGAGTAAATGAAATATTAAAATGGAAATGCACGTGCATTCAAGAACACTGCCTAGAGCTCACTGCTCAAAATAAGAAACACAGAAACACTGCAACATTTAGGAAAGGCTCACCACCTTACAGGAAGTCTCACTAACTTACAAAAGCATTCAGACAACAATCCAGATCACATGGACTGTGAAAATAATATCTCCATATGCTTGAGTACAATTCTGATTAAGCACACAGTGTGCTTTGCAACACTTCTCTTCTCCTTCACACTTCTGAAAGATCAAATCACTTGTTCGCACATACAACTCGATCATACACACTCTCAAAGATCACAGACACTCACAGACATACATCTTGAATGATTATTACATTTATTTATACAAACCCTCAACCTCTATTTCAAGGTCAGCCAAACCCTTAATACAAATTAAAAAATAATAATCTCACACACTACAACAATACATGCGAACCAAAATGATGTCAACAAAGACATAGTCTGGACCCAAATCAATACCGCAAACACGCAACACCTCCAACAATTACACCTCGATCATCCGCAATAGCATACAACCACCAATAATGTCACATATCATGAAGAACACCACCAAACAAAGATAATATTTAATAATGCACACAATAATCAATGCGGACAACCAATATGCATATAAAATGATCTAGAAATATTCACAAGAAATGTGAATTTCACCACAATAACCGCAACAACTCTGATTATCATCATCTCTCTAATGGAGCTCAAGGTCACTATCATAATTGACTGCCAACCTGAAAGATTCACTTGCAGGTCTCCAAATCATAAACCACTCAAACTAAGGACACACAACAACATCTAGAACACATCCCACACATCCACAACTAAAGATATATAAATTCTAGAGCAATACAGAGCACAAACCAAAATACCGAATAACATGAACAATTGAATCCTCAATACAAAATCTCATAATTGGATTGCATCATCATGCGGACCTCTACAAATGGGAATGAACCATCTATAGACAACATACCAGAAACCATTTAAACCGCATCAACTCATCTGCAACACGCAGGCTAAACCAACTTATTTGCATCAAACTACAACACTGGAATACATAGGAGAATATGTTGACATCAATGTTAACACATTATTCCAGCAATCTTCTCAGCAACATCCAACAATCTCCCCATATGTTCACATCAATGACAACATATTAGCAAATGTCCAACAATCTTCTTTCTGCCTCTGAAAATATATAAGGTCAAATTGCAAAGAGTTATCTTCTTTCTCTATTCACCATCTATGTCACTCAAAATATCAAATGATTTACCCACGGAATTCAACACACACTCAATGGAATCAATTTTAGCTTTGAAATGTTCCATAGCTGCAGGCTACAAAAGACAATACTTATACACTCTAGTTTCTTCTCCAATATAATCTTTCATTTCTTTAATGCATTTAGACAATCTCTTTTAAGCATAGGCATAACTCTTCTCCAAATCTTCCTGAACTTCATCTTTCTCACCTAATTCTTTAGGAGGATGCTTCATATAGTTTTCAAGCATTTCAAATAGAATATCATAGATGATATTAGCAATAATGTTTAGAGAAATATTATTCTGGAGCAAATGATCAACTAAAACTTCTTTAATCTTATCTTGATCATACGAAGGTCACTCAAGCCACAAATCTTCGATCTTTTTCAGGCCATCTGCTTCCCCAATAAAACTTAAAATATTTTCAACACTACTGTTGGTTCCCAAAAATGGACGATGGATTTACACTGCTTGTAGGGCATAGATCAAGCTAATTTCCTCCAAATATCTATGGATAGCCACCTCCAACTATCAATATCTGTCAAGCTTGGACCAACAATAACAAGGATGGAGGGTCCTCCTGCACTTTAGGCTCTACAGAACCGGGGAGGGTGATCCCTTCAATAAGAATTTTCCTACTCTCCGTAAGGATATTCAGGGAACTTACTGAAAACAAAGAAGATTATCTCATTAATAAAACTCAACAGAAAGGGAGAATGCTAAAGGATGGCAAATCCTTCCGTGATCCTCAACCTTAACCTAGAGTATGAGAGATGGTGAGACTATTTTTCAGAAAATACATAAATCTTAGCAAATGATTGTTCTGATTGTTTATAAGATTCATTCTGGGAGATCATGAAGAAGATAAAACCAAAAAACTAATAACTTAATGAGATTTGCTAGGTAATACCAGTGCCTTATTCATTTGGGCTACAAAGTCGATGAAAGGTGTTGCTGAAAATATAATAAAACTTCATCTAATAGCTAGTCTTGCCTTGAAATAATATTGTCTTATAGTATTATTTTGCTTATGATCCTATATTTGAACTACTTAGCAAATCCCATGGCGAGCCTTATTTTATCTGCAATCTTATTCAAGCATTTTTAATTAACCCCTTGGATTAAAGCATTGAATAAACAAGTACATACATCATAACAATGCAATAAACAAAAGAAACCCTTGATCCCATTTTCTTAAAAGAAGATAAAATCACACATAGGAGAGTAAAGATTTAGAAATTATATTTGCATTAGTATTATGAGCTATCTTTTATCAAATGATAGCCAACAATTTCAAATACAGAGTGACCCATTTGAAAAAGGGTAAATTGTGACTATTTTATTACAATTTTTTCTCCACAAAATAACATTACAGTCCTAGTTATTTCCTATGACTCTCTAGAACTATTTTGGACCTAACCCTGCAGAAAAGATCTATTTTCTAGAGATCTTTCTCAGAAAATTTCAGACCCTAACTAATGGCCTTGAATTCCCTTTTATAGAAAACAAGGGAGCGACAAGCTTCAAGCCATTAGACACTTGTCAACAGAAGATTCATTTCTTGATAATAAGCTATAAAGGCTATGTACAATTCTGTTTCAAAAAATCCACATGTCTATGTGCTGACACCTCTGAATCATTGTTTTCAAACCAAAGATTGGTGGAAGCAAAACCATTTGAGTCATGTCATTATCACCTTGACACCTTCAGATGACATGTGAGATGTTGCCATTTTGTCCCATAGAGCTTTTCCCTTCCTTAGAAAGGGAAATAGGATCCTGGAAAGAGGTGAAGTTGCCCCTCAAGCTAGAGGGGGAACTCAACCTTCATGCCCAGGATTAGAGGCAGTGGGAGGTGAAGTTAGGGGGAAACATAACATGCTGGGGAGGGGTCATAGCTTCCATGCATCTACATGGATGGATTGCTGCCACTCCCTACCTAGACATGTCCCTTTTTTGTTTCTCTGTGGGCTCTATCTCAGAACCCTCTGCCACTCAGATACTAACATGACACAGAGGCTGTGCCATGACTTTTCTTTGCAAGAAAGGGCTTTCATGCCCCCTCTGGCAGTCCTCCCCACTTTCACATCACCTATGGCAATAGACATACTCACACATAAAATAAAGGCTCCATCTGGTATCACAACGTATATTACAACTCCGTTTATAAGCATGCTCAAACATCATTTCTCCTGTAGAGAGAAAACCTGCACCTAGAAAATGAAAAGGTTTCATACTCTTCTACCAATTCGATCACCACCTTGTTGTATTTATAGCTGAAACATACTTCACCAAGTAGTGGTTGCTCCTGAAACATCATCACTCTGATGTTCTCAATTTGCTCTGCCACCTATAGATACTAGAATTCATGCATATCACATCTACTACATTCTTTTATCAAATTTCTCCTGATGCGAATGATTTTATTTTGATCTTATTCCTCTTTTTAGTGTACAATCTCACACTTCAGGATTTCTATCGACAACCAAATCTCTAAATTCATTAGAGAACTCATGATTCATCACACTTGAATTGGAAACTTATCCAAATCCTTTCACATCTCTGAGCTATCATCTTTGACTGTCAAACCAACCTTGAATCGACAAATCTGAATCCCATTCATTTTTCCCTTTCCCTCAAGCTATAACTGATGCCTCCAAAAATCCCTCCAAACTTCTCATTTGAAACTCAGCCGCAGATCTCATCTAACCTGGAAAATCTAACGGTCATTCTCTGCCAGCTTAGCAGTTTGACCTTCCAACTGTATCTGTGGACCCGCAAAATTCTAACTGGGCAGCGCCATATCATTCTTCATTCAAGCTCTGTCAGCAACCT